>NW_026263145.1:0-256834 GCF_947179515.1 Apodemus sylvaticus
GAAGAAATAACGCATAGTACAAAATTAGCTTGTATCTCCAAAAACTACACGTTGTATCTCGAAAAGAATTGTTGTGCGTGTACGTCTTAACATGTAGCATCTAAAGAGAACCAAAAGGAGAATTTTCTTTCGTCAAAATTTTTCAGAAAATCACGTTTTAAGGAATCCCGCATCGTGCGAAATTATCTTGTTTTTCCTAACAACACGTTGTAAGTCGAAAAGCTTTCATGTTGCGTGTATGTCTAAGTGTGTAGCCTCAAAAGAGAAGGCACAGGATAGTTTTCTCTCGAAAGGATATGTAAGAATACCACTTCATAAGGAAATACAGTTTTGCAGTGTAAAGACATATACGTACGCATTGGAAACTCTTTACGAGAAGAAATAACGCATAGTAAAAAATTTAGCTGTATCTCCAAAACTACACGTTGTATCTCGAAAAGAATTGTTGTGGGCGTGTACGTCTTAACATGTAGCATCTAAAGAGAACCAAAAGCAGAATTTTCTTTCGTCAAAATTTTTCAGAAAATCACGTTTTAAGGAAATCCCGCATCGTGCGAAATTATCTTGTTTTTCCTAAACAACACGTTGTAAGTCGAAAAGCTTTCATGTTGCGTGTATGTCTAAGTGTGTAGCCTCAAAAGCGAAGGCACAGGACAGTTTTCTCTCGAAAGGATATGTAAGAATACCACTTCATAAGGAAATACAGTTTTGCAGCGTAAAGACATATACGTACGCATTGGAAACTCTTTACGAGAAGAAATAACGCAGTAGTACAAAATTAGCTTGTATCTCCAAAACTACACGTTGTATCTCGAAAAGAATTGTTGTGGCGTGTACGTCTTACCATGTAGCATCTAAAGGGAACCAAAAGGAGAATTTTCTTTCGTCAAAATTTTTCAGAAAATCACGTTTTAAGGAAATCCCGCATCGTGCGGAAATTATCTTGTTTTTCCTAAACAACACGTTGTAAGTCGAAAAGCTTTCATGTTGCGTGTATGTCTAAGTGTGTAGCCTCAAAAGAGAAGGCACAGGACAGTTTTCTCTCGAAAGGATATGTAAGAATACCACTTCATAAGGAAATACAGTTTTGCAGAGTAAAGACATATACGTACGCATTGGAAACTCATTACGAGAAGAAATAACGCATCGTACAAAATTAGCTTGTATCTCCAAAACTAACGTTGTATCTCGAAAAGAATTGTTGTGGCGTGTACGTCTTAACATGTAGCATCTAAGAGAACCAAAAGGAGAATTTTCTTTCGTCAAAATTTTTCAGAAAATCACGTTTTAAGGAAATCCCGCATCGTGCGAAATTATCTTGTTTTTCCTAAACAACACGTTGTAAGTCGAAAAGCTTTCATGTTGCGTGTATGTCTAAGTGTGTAGCCTCAAAAGAGAAGGCACAGGACAGTTTCTCTCCGAAAGGATATGTAAGAATACCACTTCATAAGGAAAAACAGTTTTGCAGAGTAAAGACATATACGTACGCATAGTGGAAACTCTTTACGAGAAGAAATAACGCATAGTACAAAATTAGCTTGTATCTCCAAAACTACACGTTGTATCTCGAAAAGAATTGTTGTGGCGTGTACGTCTTAACATGTAGCATCTAAAGAGAACCAAAGGAGAATTTTCTTTCGTCAAAATTTTTCAGAAAATCACGTTTTAAGGAAATCCCGCATCGTGCGAAATTATCTTGTTTTTCCTAAACAACACGTTGTTAAGTCGAAAAGCTTTCATGTTGCGTGTATGTCTAAGTGTGTAGCCTCAAAAGAGAAGGCACAGGACAGTTTTCTCTCGAAAAGGATATGTAAGAATACCACTTCATAAGGAAATACAGTTTTGCAGAGTAAAGACATATACGTACGCATTGGAAACTTTACGAGAAGAAATAACGCATAGTACAAAATTAGCTTGTATCTCCAAAACTACACGTTGTATCTCGAAAAGAATTGTTGTGGCGTGTACGTCTTAACATGTAGCATCTAAAGAGAACCAAAAGGAGAATTTTCTTTCGTCAAAATTTTTCAGAAAATCACGTTTTAAGGAAATCCCGCATCGTGCGAAATTATCTTCTTTTTCCTAAACAACACGTTGTAAGTCGAAAAGCTTTCATGTTGCGTGTATGTCTAAGTGTGTAGCCTCAAAAGAGAAGGCACAGGACAGTTTTCTCTCGAAAGGATATGTAAGAATACCACTTCATAAGGAAATACAGTTTTGCAGAGTAAAGACATATACGTACGCATTGGAAACTCTTTACGAGAAGAAATAACGCATAGTACAAAATTAGCTTGTATCTCCAAAACTACACGTTGTATCTCGAAAAGAATTGTTGTGGCGTGTACGTCTTAACATGTAGCATCTAAAGAGAACCAAAAGGAGAATTTTCTTTCGTCAAAATTTTTCTGAAAATCACGTTTTAAGGAAATCCCGCATCGTGCGAAATTATCTTGTTTTTCCTAAACAACACGTTGTAAGTCGAAAAGCTTTCATGTTGCGTGTATGTCTAAGTGTGTAGCCTCAAAAGAGAAGGCACAGGACAGTTTTCTCTCGAAAGGATATGTAAGAATACCACTTCATAAGGAAATACAGTTTTGCAGAGTAAAGACATATACGTACGCATTGGAAACTCTTTACGAGAAGAAATAACGCATAGTACAAAATTAGCTTGTAT
The DNA here is from genome assembly GCF_947179515.1 of Apodemus sylvaticus. Taxonomy (NCBI): domain Eukaryota; kingdom Metazoa; phylum Chordata; class Mammalia; order Rodentia; family Muridae; genus Apodemus; species Apodemus sylvaticus. The sequence continues at coordinate 2,675 of NW_026263145.1, forward strand.
CTCCAAAACTACACGTTGTATCTCGAAAAGAATTGTTGTGGCGTGTACGTCTTACCATGTAGCATCTAAAGAGAACCAAAAGGAGAATTTTCTTTCGTCAAAATTTTTCAGAAAATCACGTTTAAAGGAAATCCCGCATCGTGCGAAATTATCTTGTTTTTCCTAAACAACACGTTGTAAGTCGAAAAGCTTTCATGTTGCGTGTATGTCTAAGTGTGTAGCCTCAAAAGAGAAGGCACAGGACAGTTTTCTCTCGAAAGGATATGTAAGAATACCACTTCATAAGGAAATAGAGTTTTGCAGAGTAAAGACATATACGTACGCATTGGAAACTCTTTACGAGAAGAAATAACGCATAGTACAAAATTAGCTTGTATCTCCAAAACTACACGTTGTATCTCGAAAAGAATTGTTGTGGCGTGTACGTCTTAACATGTAGCATCTAAAGAGAACCAAAAGGAGAATTTTCTTTCGTCAAAATTTTTCAGAAAATCACGTTTTAAGGAAATCCCGCATCGTGCGAAATTATCTTGTTTTTCCTAAACAACACGTTGTAAGTCGAAAAGCTTTCATGTTGCGTGTATGTCTAAGTGTGTAGCCTCAAAAGAGAAGGCACAGGACAGTTTTCTCTCGAAAGGATATGTAAGAATACCACTTCATAAGGAAATACAGTTTTGCAGAGTAAAGACATATACGTACGCATTGGAAACTCTTTACGAGAAGAAATAACGCATAGTACAAAATTAGCTTGTATCTCCAAAACTACACGTTGTATCTCGAAAAGAATTGTTGTGGCGTGTACGTCTTAACATGTAGCATCTAAAGAGAACCAAAAGGAGAATTTTCTTTCGTCAAAATTTTTCTGAAAATCACGTTTTAAGGAAATCCCGCATCGTGCGAAATTATCTTGTTTTTCCTAAACAACACGTTGTAAGTCGAAAAGCTTTCATGTTGCGTGTATGTCTAAGTGTGTAGCCTCAAAAGAGAAGGCACAGGACAGTTTTCTCTCGAAAGGATATGTAAGAATACCACTTCATAAGGAAATACAGTTTTGCAGAGTAAAGACATATACGTACGCATTGGAAACTCTTTACGAGAAGAAATAACGCATAGTACAAAATTAGCTTGTATCTCCAAAACTACACGTTGTATCTCGAAAAGAATTGTTGTGGCGTGTACGTCTTACCATGTAGCATCTAAAGAGAACCAAAAGGAGAATTTTCTTTCGTCAAAATTTTTCAGAAAATCACGTTTTAAGGAAATCCCGCATCGTGCGAAATTATCTTGTTTTTCCTAAACAACACGTTGTAAGTCGAAAAGCTTTCATGTTGCGTGTATGTCTAAGTGTGTAGCCTCAAAAGAGAAGGCACAGGACAGTTTTCTCTCGAAAGGATATGTAAGAATACCACTTCATAAGGAAATACAGTTTTGCAGCGTAAAGACATATACGTACGCATTGGAAACTCTTTACGAGAAGAAATAACGCATAGTACAAAATTAGCTTGTATCTCCAAAACTACACGTTGTATCTCGAAAAGAATTGTTGTGGCGTGTACGTCTTAACATGTAGCATCTAAAGAGAACCAAAAGGAGAATTTTCTTTCGTCAAAATTTTTCAGAAAATCACGTTTTAAGGAAATCCCGCATCGTGCGAAATTATCTTGTTTTTCCTAAACAACACGTTGTAAGTCGAAAAGCTTTCATGTTGCGTGTATGTCTAAGTGTGTAGCCTCAAAAGAGAAGGCACAGGATAGTTTTCTCTCGAAAGGATATGTAAGAATACCACTTCATAAGGAAATACAGTTTTGCAGAGTAAAGACATATACGTACGCATTGGAAACTCTTTACGAGAAGAAATAACGCATAGTAAAAAATTAGCTTGTATCTCCAAAACTACACGTTGTATCTCGAAAAGAATTGTTGTGGCGTGTACGTCTTAACATGTAGCATCTAAAGAGAACCAAAAGCAGAATTTTCTTTCGTCAAAATTTTTCAGAAAATCACGTTTTAAGGAAATCCCGCATCGTGCGAAATTATCTTGTTTTTCCTAAACAACACGTTGTAAGTCGAAAAGCTTTCATGTTGCGTGTATGTCTAAGTGTGTAGCCTCAAAAGAGAAGGCACAGGACAGTTTTCTCTCGAAAGGATATGTAAGAATACCACTTCATAAGGAAATACAGTTTTGCAGCGTAAAGACATATACGTACGCATTGGAAACTCTTTACGAGAAGAAATAACGCATAGTACAAAATTAGCTTGTATCTCCAAAACTACACGTTGTATCTCGAAAAGAATTGTTGTGGCGTGTACGTCTTACCATGTAGCATCTAAAGAGAACCAAAAGGAGAATTTTCTTTCGTCAAAATTTTTCAGAAAATCACGTTTTAAGGAAATCCCGCATCGTGCGAAATTATCTTGTTTTTCCTAAACAACACGTTGTAAGTCGAAAAGCTTTCATGTTGCGTGTATGTCTAAGTGTGTAGCCTCAAAAGAGAAGGCACAGGACAGTTTTCTCTCGAAAGGATATGTAAGAATACCACTTCATAAGGAAATACAGTTTTGCAGAGTAAAGACATATACGTACGCATTGGAAACTCTTTACGAGAAGAAATAACGCATCGTACAAAATTAGCTTGTATCTCCAAAACTACACGTTGTATCTCGAAAAGAATTGTTGTGGCGTGTACGTCTTAACATGTAGCATCTAAAGAGAACCAAAAGGAGAATTTTCTTTCGTCAAAATTTTTCAGAAAATCACGTTTTAAGGAAATCCCGCATCGTGCGAAATTATCTTGTTTTTCCTAAACAACACGTTGTAAGTCGAAAAGCTTTCATGTTGCGTGTATGTCTAAGTGTGTAGCCTCAAAAGAGAAGGCACAGGACAGTTTTCTCTCGAAAGGATATGTAAGAATACCACTTCATAAGGAAAAACAGTTTTGCAGAGTAAAGACATATACGTACGCATTGGAAACTCTTTACGAGAAGAAATAACGCATAGTACAAAATTAGCTTGTATCTCCAAAACTACACGTTGTATCTCGAAAAGAATTGTTGTGGCGTGTACGTCTTAACATGTAGCATCTAAAGAGAACCAAAAGGAGAATTTTCTTTCGTCAAAATTTTTCAGAAAATCACGTTTTAAGGAAATCCCGCATCGTGCGAAATTATCTTGTTTTTCCTAAACAACACGTTGTAAGTCGAAAAGCTTTCATGTTGCGTGTATGTCTAAGTGTGTAGCCTCAAAAGAGAAGGCACAGGACAGTTTTCTCTCGAAAGGATATGTAAGAATACCACTTCATAAGGAAATACAGTTTTGCAGAGTAAAGACATATACGTACGCATTGGAAACTTTACGAGAAGAAATAACGCATAGTACAAAATTAGCTTGTATCTCCAAAACTACACGTTGTATCTCGAAAAGAATTGTTGTGGCGTGTACGTCTTAACATGTAGCATCTAAAGAGAACCAAAAGGAGAATTTTCTTTCGTCAAAATTTTTCAGAAAATCACGTTTTAAGGAAATCCCGCATCGTGCGAAATTATCTTCTTTTTCCTAAACAACACGTTGTAAGTCGAAAAGCTTTCATGTTGCGTGTATGTCTAAGTGTGTAGCCTCAAAAGAGAAGGCACAGGACAGTTTTCTCTCGAAAGGATATGTAAGAATACCACTTCATAAGGAAATACAGTTTTGCAGAGTAAAGACATATACGTACGCATTGGAAACTCTTTACGAGAAGAAATAACGCATAGTACAAAATTAGCTTGTATCTCCAAAACTACACGTTGTATCTCGAAAAGAATTGTTGTGGCGTGTACGTCTTAACATGTAGCATCTAAAGAGAACCAAAAGGAGAATTTTCTTTCGTCAAAATTTTTCTGAAAATCACGTTTTAAGGAAATCCCGCATCGTGCGAAATTATCTTGTTTTTCCTAAACAACACGTTGTAAGTCGAAAAGCTTTCATGTTGCGTGTATGTCTAAGTGTGTAGCCTCAAAAGAGAAGGCACAGGACAGTTTTCTCTCGAAAGGATATGTAAGAATACCACTTCATAAGGAAATACAGTTTTGCAGAGTAAAGACATATACGTACGCATTGGAAACTCTTTACGAGAAGAAATAACGCATAGTACAAAATTAGCTTGTATCTCCAAAACTACACGTTGTATCTCGAAAAGAATTGTTGTGGCGTGTACGTCTTACCATGTAGCATCTAAAGAGAACCAAAAGGAGAATTTTCTTTCGTCAAAATTTTTCAGAAAATCACGTTTAAAGGAAATCCCGCATCGTGCGAAATTATCTTGTTTTTCCTAAACAACACGTTGTAAGTCGAAAAGCTTTCATGTTGCGTGTATGTCTAAGTGTGTAGCCTCAAAAGAGAAGGCACAGGACAGTTTTCTCTCGAAAGGATATGTAAGAATACCACTTCATAAGGAAATAGAGTTTTGCAGAGTAAAGACATATACGTACGCATTGGAAACTCTTTACGAGAAGAAATAACGCATAGTACAAAATTAGCTTGTATCTCCAAAACTACACGTTGTATCTCGAAAAGAATTGTTGTGGCGTGTACGTCTTAACATGTAGCATCTAAAGAGAACCAAAAGGAGAATTTTCTTTCGTCAAAATTTTTCAGAAAATCACGTTTTAAGGAAATCCCGCATCGTGCGAAATTATCTTGTTTTTCCTAAACAACACGTTGTAAGTCGAAAAGCTTTCATGTTGCGTGTATGTCTAAGTGTGTAGCCTCAAAAGAGAAGGCACAGGACAGTTTTCTCTCGAAAGGATATGTAAGAATACCACTTCATAAGGAAATACAGTTTTGCAGAGTAAAGACATATACGTACGCATTGGAAACTCTTTACGAGAAGAAATAACGCATAGTACAAAATTAGCTTGTATCTCCAAAACTACACGTTGTATCTCGAAAAGAATTGTTGTGGCGTGTACGTCTTAACATGTAGCATCTAAAGAGAACCAAAAGGAGAATTTTCTTTCGTCAAAATTTTTCTGAAAATCACGTTTTAAGGAAATCCCGCATCGTGCGAAATTATCTTGTTTTTCCTAAACAACACGTTGTAAGTCGAAAAGCTTTCATGTTGCGTGTATGTCTAAGTGTGTAGCCTCAAAAGAGAAGGCACAGGACAGTTTTCTCTCGAAAGGATATGTAAGAATACCACTTCATAAGGAAATACAGTTTTGCAGAGTAAAGACATATACGTACGCATTGGAAACTCTTTACGAGAAGAAATAACGCATAGTACAAAATTAGCTTGTATCTCCAAAACTACACGTTGTATCTCGAAAAGAATTGTTGTGGCGTGTACGTCTTACCATGTAGCATCTAAAGAGAACCAAAAGGAGAATTTTCTTTCGTCAAAATTTTTCAGAAAATCACGTTTTAAGGAAATCCCGCATCGTGCGAAATTATCTTGTTTTTCCTAAACAACACGTTGTAAGTCGAAAAGCTTTCATGTTGCGTGTATGTCTAAGTGTGTAGCCTCAAAAGAGAAGGCACAGGACAGTTTTCTCTCGAAAGGATATGTAAGAATACCACTTCATAAGGAAATAGAGTTTTGCAGAGTAAAGACATATACGTACGCATTGGAAACTCTTTACGAGAAGAAATAACGCATAGTACAAAATTAGCTTGTATCTCCAAAACTACACGTTGTATCTCGAAAAGAATTGTTGTGGCGTGTACGTCTTAACATGTAGCATCTAAAGAGAACCAAAAGGAGAATTTTCTTTCGTCAAAATTTTTCAGAAAATCACGTTTTAAGGAAATCCCGCATCGTGCGAAATTATCTTGTTTTTCCTAAACAACACGTTGTAAGTCGAAAAGCTTTCATGTTGCGTGTATGTCTAAGTGTGTAGCCTCAAAAGAGAAGGCACAGGACAGTTTTCTCTCGAAAGGATATGTAAGAATACCACTTCATAAGGAAATACAGTTTTGCAGAGTAAAGACATATACGTACGCATTGGAAACTCTTTACGAGAAGAAATAACGCATAGTACAAAATTAGCTTGTATCTCCAAAACTACACGTTGTATCTCGAAAAGAATTGTTGTGGCGTGTACGTCTTAACATGTAGCATCTAAAGAGAACCAAAAGGAGAATTTTCTTTCGTCAAAATTTTTCAGAAAATCACGTTTTAAGGAAATCCCGCATCGTGCGAAATTATCTTGTTTTTCCTAAACAACACGTTGTAAGTCGAAAAGCTTTCATGTTGCGTGTATGTCTAAGTGTGTAGCCTCAAAAGAGAAGGCACAGGACAGTTTTCTCTCGAAAGGATATGTAAGAATACCACTTCATAAGGAAATACAGTTTTGCAGAGTAAAGACATATACGTACGCATTGGAAACTCTTTACGAGAAGAAATAACGCATAGTACAAAATTAGCTTGTATCTCCAAAACTACACGTTGTATCTCGAAAAGAATTGTTGTGGCGTGTACGTCTTAACATGTAGCATCTAAAGAGAACCAAAAGGAGAATTTTCTTTCGTCAAAATTTTTCAGAAAATCACGTTTTAAGGAAATCCCGCATCGTGCGAAATTATCTTGTTTTTCCTAAACAACACGTTGTAAGTCGAAAAGCTTTCATGTTGCGTGTATGTCTAAGTGTGTAGCCTCAAAAGAGAAGGCACAGGACAGTTTTCTCTCGAAAGGATATGTAAGAATACCACTTCATAAGGAAATACAGTTTTGCAGCATAAAGACATATACGTACGCATTGGAAACTCTTTACGAGAAGAAATAACGCATAGTACAAAATTAGCTTGCATCTCCAAAACTACACGTTGTATCTCGAAAAGAATTGTTGTGGCGTGTACGTCTTAACATGTAGCATCTAAAGAGAACCAAAAGGAGAATTTTCTTTCGTCAAAATTTTTCAGAAAATCACGTTTTAAGGAAATCCCGCATCGTGCGAAATTATCTTGTTTTTCCTAAACAACACGTTGTAAGTCGAAAAGCTTTCATGTTGCGTGTATGTCTAAGTGTGTAGCCTCAAAAGAGAAGGCACAGGACAGTTTTCTCTCGAAAGGATATGTAAGAATACCACTTCATAAGGAAATACAGTTTTGCAGAGTAAAGACATATACGTACGCATTGGAAACTCTTTACGAGAAGAAATAACGCATAGTACAAAATTAGCTTGTATCTCCAAAACTACACGTTGTATCTCGAAAAGAATTGTTGTGGCGTGTACGTCTTAACATGTAGCATCTCAAGAGAACCAAAAGGAGAATTTTCTTTCGTCAAAATTTTTCTGAAAATCACGTTTTAAGGAAATCCCGCATCGTGCGAAATTATCTTGTTTTTCCTAAACAACACGTTGTAAGTCGAAAAGCTTTCATGTTGCGTGTATGTCTAAGTGTGTAGCCTCAAAAGAGAAGGCACAGGACAGTTTTCTCTCGAAAGGATATGTAAGAATACCACTTCATAAGGAAATACAGTTTTGCAGAGTAAAGACATATACGTACGCATTGGAAACTCTTTACGAGAAGAAATAACGCATAGTACAAAATTAGCTTGTATCTCCAAAACTACACGTTGTATCTCGAAAAGAATTGTTGTGGCGTGTACGTCTTAACATGTAGCATGTAAAGAGAACCAAAAGGAGAATTTTCTTTCGTCAAAATTTTTCAGAAAATCACGTTTTAAGGAAATCCCGCATCGTGCGAAATTATCTTGTTTTTCCTAAACAACACGTTGTAAGTCGAAAAGCTTTCATGTTGCGTGTATGTCTAAGTGTGTAGCCTCAAAAGAGAAGGCACAGGACAGTTTTCTCTCGAAAGGATATGTAAGAATACCACTTCATAAGGAAATACAGTTTTGCAGCGTAAAGACATATACGTACGCATTGGAAACTCTTTACGAGAAGAAATAACGCATAGTACAAAATTAGCTTGCATCTCCAAAACTACACGTTGTATCTCGAAAAGAATTGTTGTGGCGTGTACGTCTTAACATGTAGCATCTAAAGAGAACCAAAAGGAGAATTTTCTTTCGTCAAAATTTTTCAGAAAATCACGTTTTAAGGAAATCCCGCATCGTGCGAAATTATCTTGTTTTTCCTAAACAACACGTTGTAAGTCGAAAAGCTTTCATGTTGCGTGTATGTCTAAGTGTGTAGCCTCAAAAGAGAAGGCACAGGACAGTTTTCTCTCGAAAGGATATGTAAGAATACCACTTCATAAGAAAATACAGTTTTGCAGAGTAAAGACATATACGTACGCATTGGAAACTCTTTACGAGAAGAAATAACGCATAGTACAAAATTAGCTTGTATCTCCAAAACTACACGTTGTATCTCGAAAAGAATTGTTGTGGCGTGTACGTCTTAACATGTAGCATCTAAAGAGAACCAAAAGGAGAATTTTCTTTCGTCAAAATATTTCAGAAAATCACGTTTTAAGGAAATCCCGCATCGTGCGAAATTATCTTGTTTTTCCTAAACAACACGTTGTAAGTCGAAAAGCTTTCATGTTGCGTGTATGTCTAAGTGTGTAGCCTCAAAAGAGAAGGCACAGGACAGTTTTCTCTCGAAAGGATATGTAAGAATACCACTTCATAAGGAAATACAGTTTTGCAGCGTAAAGACATATACGTACGCATTGGAAACTCTTTACGAGAAGAAATAACGCATAGTACAAAATTAGCTTGCATCTCCAAAACTACACGTTGTATCTCGAAAAGAATTGTTGTGGCGTGTACGTCTTAACATGTAGCATCTAAAGAGAACCAAAAGGAGAATTTTCTTTCGTCAAAATTTTTCAGAAAATCACGTTTTAAGGAAATCCCGCATCGTGCGAAATTATCTTGTTTTTCCTAAACAACACGTTGTAAGTCGAAAAGCTTTCATGTTGCGTGTATGTCTAAGTGTGTAGCCTCAAAAGAGAAGGCACAGGACAGTTTTCTCTCGAAAGGATATGTAAGAATACCACTTCATAAGGAAATACAGTTGTGCAGCATAAAGACATATACGTACGCATTGGAAACTCTTTACGAGAAGAAATAACGCATAGTACAAAATTAGCTTGTATCTCCAAAACTACACGTTGTATCTCGAAAAGAATTGTTGTGGCGTGTACGTCTTAACATGTAGCATGTAAAGAGAACCAAAAGGAGAATTTTCTTTCGTCAAAATTTTTCAGAAAATCACGTTTTAAGGAAATCCCGCATCGTGCGAAATTATCTTGTTTTTCCTAAACAACACGTTGTAAGTCGAAAAGCTTTCATGTTGCGTGTATGTCTAAGTGTGTAGCCTCAAAAGAGAAGGCACAGGACAGTTTTCTCTCGAAAGGATATGTAAGAATACCACTTCATAAGGAAATACAGTTTTGCAGCGTAAAGACATATACGTACGCATTGGAAACTCTTTACGAGAAGAAATAACGCATAGTACAAAATTAGCTTGCATCTCCAAAACTACACGTTGTATCTCGAAAAGAATTGTTGTGGCGTGTACGTCTTAACATGTAGCATCTAAAGAGAACCAAAAGGAGAATTTTCTTTCGTCAAAATTTTTCAGAAAATCACGTTTTAAGGAAATCCCGCATCGTGCGAAATTATCTTGTTTTTCCTAAACAACACGTTGTAAGTCGAAAAGCTTTCATGTTGCGTGTATGTCTAAGTGTGTAGCCTCAAAAGAGAAGGCACAGGACAGTTTTCTCTCGAAAGGATATGTAAGAATACCACTTCATAAGGAAATACAGTTTTGCAGAGTAAAGACATATACGTACGCATTGGAAACTCTTTACGAGAAGAAATAACGCATAGTACAAAATTAGCTTGTATCTCCAAAACTACACGTTGTATCTCGAAAAGAATTGTTGTGGCATGTACGTCTTAACAAGTAGCATCTAAAGAGAACCAAAAGAATTTTCTTTCGTCAAAATTTTTCAGAAAATCACGTTTTAAGGAAATCCCGCATCGTGCGAAATTATCTTGTTTTTCCTAAACAACACGTTGTAAGTCGAAAAGCTTTCATGTTGCGTGTATGTCTAAGTGTGTAGCCTCAAAAGAGAAGGCACAGGACAGTTTTCTCTCGAAAGGATATGTAAGAATACCACTTCATAAGGAAATACAGTTGTGCAGCATAAAGACATATACGTACGCATTGGAAACTCTTTACGAGAAGAAATAACGCATAGTACAAAATTAGCTTGTATCTCCAAAACTACACGTTGTATCTCGAAAAGAATTGTTGTGGCGTGTACGTCTTAACATGTAGCATGTAAAGAGAACCAAAAGGAGAATTTTCTTTCGTCAAAATTTTTCAGAAAATCACGTTTTAAGGAAATCCCGCATCGTGCGAAATTATCTTGTTTTTCCTAAACAACACGTTGTAAGTCGAAAAGCTTTCATGTTGCGTGTATGTCTAAGTGTGTAGCCTCAAAAGAGAAGGCACAGGACAGTTTTCTCTCGAAAGGATATGTAAGAATACCACTTCATAAGGAAATACAGTTTTGCAGCGTAAAGACATATACGTACGCATTGGAAACTCTTTACGAGAAGAAATAACGCATAGTACAAAATTAGCTTGCATCTCCAAAACTACACGTTGTATCTCGAAAAGAATTGTTGTGGCGTGTACGTCTTAACATGTAGCATCTAAAGAGAAACAAAAGGAGAATTTTCTTTCGTCAAAATTTTTCAGAAAATCACGTTTTAAGGAAATCCCGCATCGTGCGAAATTATCTTGTTTTTCCTAAACAACACGTTGTAAGTCGAAAAGCTTGCATGTTGCGTGTATGTCTAAGTGTGTAGCCTCAAAAGAGAAGGCACAGGACAGTTTTCTCTCGAAAGGATATGTAAGAATACCACTTCATAAGGAAATACAGTTTTGCAGAGTAAAGACATATACGTACGCATTGGAAACTCTTTACGAGAAGAAATAACGCATAGTACAAAATTAGCTTGTATCTCCAAAACTACACGTTGTATCTCGAAAAGAATTGTTGTGGCATGTACGTCTTAACAAGTAGCATCTAAAGAGAACCAAAAGGAGAATTTTCTTTCGTCAAAATTTTTCAGAAAATCACGTTTTAAGGAAATCCCGCATCGTTCGAAATTATCTTGTTTTTCCTAAACAACACGTTGTAAGTCGAAAAGCTTTCATGTTGCGTGTATGTCTAAGTGTGTAGCCTCAAAAGAGAAGGCACAGGACAGTTTTCTCTCGAAAGGATATGTAAGAATACCACTTCATAAGGAAATACAGTTGTGCAGCATAAAGACATATACGTACGCATTGGAAACTCTTTACGAGAAGAAATAACGCATCGTACAAAATTAGCTTGTATCTCCAAAACTACACGTTGTATCTCGAAAAGAATTGTTGTGGCGTGTACGTCTTAACATGTAGCATCTAAAGAGAACCAAAAGGAGAATTTTCTTTCGTCAAAATTTTTCAGAAAATCACGTTTTAAGGAAATCCCGCATCGTGCGAAATTATCTTGTTTTTCCTAAACAACACGTTGTAAGTCGAAAAGCTTTCATGTTGCGTGTATGTCTAAGTGTGTAGCCTCAAAAGAGAAGGCACAGGACAGTTTTCTCTCGAAAGGATATGTAAGAATACCACTTCATAAGGAAATACAGTTTTGCAGAGTAAAGACATATACGTACGCATTGGAAACTCTTTACGAGAAGAAATAACGCATAGTACAAAATTAGCTTGTATCTCCAAAACTACACGTTGTATCTCGAAAAGAATTGTTGTGGCGTGTACGTCTTAACATGTAGCATGTAAAGAGAACCAAAAGGAGAATTTTCTTTCGTCAAAATTTTTCAGAAAATCACGTTTTAAGGAAATCCCGCATCGTGCGAAATTATCTTGTTTTTCCTAAACAACACGTTGTAAGTCGAAAAGCTTTCATGTTGCGTGTATGTCTAAGTGTGTAGCCTCAAAAGAGAAGGCACAGGACAGTTTTCTCTCGAAAGGATATGTAAGAATACCACTTCATAAGGAAATACAGTTTTGCAGCGTAAAGACATATACGTACGCATTGGAAACTCTTTACGAGAAGAAATAACGCATAGTACAAAATTAGCTTGCATCTCCAAAACTACACGTTGTATCTCGAAAAGAATTGTTGTGGCGTGTACGTCTTAACATGTAGCATCTAAAGAGAACCAAAAGGAGAATTTTCTTTCGTCAAAATTTTTCAGAAAATCACGTTTTAAGGAAATCCCGCATCGTGCGAAATTATCTTGTTTTTCCTAAACAACACGTTGTAAGTCGAAAAGCTTTCATGTTGCGTGTATGTCTAAGTGTGTAGCCTCAAAAGAGAAGGCACAGGACAGTTTTCTCTCGAAAGGATATGTAAGAATACCACTTCATAAGGAAATACAGTTTTGCAGAGTAAAGACATATACGTACGCATTGGAAACTCTTTACGAGAAGAAATAACGCATAGTACAAAATTAGCTTGTATCTCCAAAACTACACGTTGTATCTCGAAAAGAATTGTTGTGGCATGTACGTCTTAACAAGTAGCATCTAAAGAGAACCAAAAGAATTTTCTTTCGTCAAAATTTTTCAGAAAATCACGTTTTAAGGAAATCCCGCATCGTGCGAAATTATCTTGTTTTTCCTAAACAACACGTTGTAAGTCGAAAAGCTTTCATGTTGCGTGTATGTCTAAGTGTGTAGCCTCAAAAGAGAAGGCACAGGACAGTTTTCTCTCGAAAGGATATGTAAGAATACCACTTCATAAGGAAATACAGTTGTGCAGCATAAAGACATATACGTACGCATTGGAAACTCTTTACGAGAAGAAATAACGCATAGTACAAAATTAGCTTGTATCTCCAAAACTACACGTTGTATCTCGAAAAGAATTGTTGTGGCGTGTACGTCTTAACATGTAGCATGTAAAGAGAACCAAAAGGAGAATTTTCTTTCGTCAAAATTTTTCAGAAAATCACGTTTTAAGGAAATCCCGCATCGTGCGAAATTATCTTGTTTTTCCTAAACAACACGTTGTAAGTCGAAAAGCTTTCATGTTGCGTGTATGTCTAAGTGTGTAGCCTCAAAAGAGAAGGCACAGGACAGTTTTCTCTCGAAAGGATATGTAAGAATACCACTTCATAAGGAAATACAGTTTTGCAGCGTAAAGACATATACGTACGCATTGGAAACTCTTTACGAGAAGAAATAACGCATAGTACAAAATTAGCTTGCATCTCCAAAACTACACGTTGTATCTCGAAAAGAATTGTTGTGGCGTGTACGTCTTAACATGTAGCATCTAAAGAGAACCAAAAGGAGAATTTTCTTTCGTCAAAATTTTTCAGAAAATCACGTTTTAAGGAAATCCCGCATCGTGCGAAATTATCTTGTTTTTCCTAAACAACACGTTGTAAGTCGAAAAGCTTTCATGTTGCGTGTATGTCTAAGTGTGTAGCCTCAAAAGAGAAGGCACAGGACAGTTTTCTCTCGAAAGGATATGTAAGAATACCACTTCATAAGGAAATACAGTTTTGCAGAGTAAAGACATATACGTACGCATTGGAAACTCTTTACGAGAAGAAATAACGCATAGTACAAAATTAGCTTGTATCTCCAAAACTACACGTTGTATCTCGAAAAGAATTGTTGTGGCATGTACGTCTTAACAAGTAGCATCTAAAGAGAACCAAAAGAATTTTCTTTCGTCAAAATTTTTCAGAAAATCACGTTTTAAGGAAATCCCGCATCGTGCGAAATTATCTTGTTTTTCCTAAACAACACGTTGTAAGTCGAAAAGCTTTCATGTTGCGTGTATGTCTAAGTGTGTAGCCTCAAAAGAGAAGGCACAGGACAGTTTTCTCTCGAAAGGATATGTAAGAATACCACTTCATAAGGAAATACAGTTTTGCAGCGTAAAGACATATACGTACGCATTGGAAACTCTTTACGAGAAGAAATAACGCATAGTACAAAATTAGCTTGCATCTCCAAAACTACACGTTGTATCTCGAAAAGAATTGTTGTGGCGTGTACGTCTTAACATGTAGCATCTAAAGAGAACCAAAAGGAGAATTTTCTTTCGTCAAAATTTTTCAGAAAATCACGTTTTAAGGAAATCCCGCATCGTGCGAAATTATCTTGTTTTTCCTAAACAACACGTTGTAAGTCGAAAAGCTTTCATGTTGCGTGTATGTCTAAGTGTGTAGCCTCAAAAGAGAAGGCACAGGACAGTTTTCTCTCGAAAGGATATGTAAGAATACCACTTCATAAGGAAATACAGTTTTGCAGAGTAAAGACATATACGTACGCATTGGAAACTCTTTACGAGAAGAAATAACGCATAGTACAAAATTAGCTTGTATCTCCAAAACTACACGTTGTATCTCGAAAAGAATTGTTGTGGCATGTACGTCTTAACAAGTAGCATCTAAAGAGAACCAAAAGGAGAATTTTCTTTCGTCAAAATTTTTCAGAAAATCACGTTTTAAGGAAATCCCGCATCGTGCGAAATTATCTTGTTTTTCCTAAACAACACGTTGTAAGTCGAAAAGCTTTCATGTTGCGTGTATGTCTAAGTGTGTAGCCTCAAAAGAGAAGGCACAGGACAGTTTTCTCTCGAAAGGATATGTAAGAATACCACTTCATAAGGAAATACAGTTGTGCAGCATAAAGACATATACGTACGCATTGGAAACTCTTTACGAGAAGAAATAACGCATAGTACAAAATTAGCTTGTATCTCCAAAACTACACGTTGTATCTCGAAAAGAATTGTTGTGGCGTGTACGTCTTAACATGTAGCATCTAAAGAGAACCAAAAGGAGAATTTTCTTTCGTCAAAATTTTTCAGAAAATCACGTTTTAAGGAAATCCCGCATCGTGCGAAATTATCTTGTTTTTCCTAAACAACACGTTGTAAGTCGAAAAGCTTTCATGTTGCGTGTATGTCTAAGTGTGTAGCCTCAAAAGAGAAGGCACAGGATAGTTTTCTCTCGAAAGGATATGTAAGAATACCACTTCATAAGGAAATACAGTTTTGCAGAGTAAAGACATATACGTACGCATTGGAAACTCTTTACGAGAAGAAATAACGCATAGTAAAAAATTAGCTTGTATCTCCAAAACTACACGTTGTATCTCGAAAAGAATTGTTGTGGCGTGTACGTCTTAACATGTAGCATCTAAAGAGAACCAAAAGCAGAATTTTCTTTCGTCAAAATTTTTCAGAAAATCACGTTTTAAGGAAATCCCGCATCGTGCGAAATTATCTTGTTTTTCCTAAACAACACGTTGTAAGTCGAAAAGCTTTCATGTTGCGTGTATGTCTAAGTGTGTAGCCTCAAAAGAGAAGGCACAGGACAGTTTTCTCTCGAAAGGATATGTAAGAATACCACTTCATAAGGAAATACAGTTTTGCAGCGTAAAGACATATACGTACGCATTGGAAACTCTTTACGAGAAGAAATAACGCATAGTACAAAATTAGCTTGTATCTCCAAAACTACACGTTGTATCTCGAAAAGAATTGTTGTGGCGTGTACGTCTTACCATGTAGCATCTAAAGAGAACCAAAAGGAGAATTTTCTTTCGTCAAAATTTTTCAGAAAATCACGTTTTAAGGAAATCCCGCATCGTGCGAAATTATCTTGTTTTTCCTAAACAACACGTTGTAAGTCGAAAAGCTTTCATGTTGCGTGTATGTCTAAGTGTGTAGCCTCAAAAGAGAAGGCACAGGACAGTTTTCTCTCGAAAGGATATGTAAGAATACCACTTCATAAGGAAATACAGTTTTGCAGAGTAAAGACATATACGTACGCATTGGAAACTCTTTACGAGAAGAAATAACGCATCGTACAAAATTAGCTTGTATCTCCAAAACTACACGTTGTATCTCGAAAAGAATTGTTGTGGCGTGTACGTCTTAACATGTAGCATCTAAAGAGAACCAAAAGGAGAATTTTCTTTCGTCAAAATTTTTCAGAAAATCACGTTTTAAGGAAATCCCGCATCGTGCGAAATTATCTTGTTTTTCCTAAACAACACGTTGTAAGTCGAAAAGCTTTCATGTTGCGTGTATGTCTAAGTGTGTAGCCTCAAAAGAGAAGGCACAGGACAGTTTTCTCTCGAAAGGATATGTAAGAATACCACTTCATAAGGAAATACAGTTTTGCAGAGTAAAGACATATACGTACGCATTGGAAACTCTTTACGAGAAGAAATAACGCATAGTACAAAATTAGCTTGTATCTCCAAAACTACACGTTGTATCTCGAAAAGAATTGTTGTGGCGTGTACGTCTTAACATGTAGCATCTAAAGAGAACCAAAAGGAGAATTTTCTTTCGTCAAAATTTTTCAGAAAATCACGTTTTAAGGAAATCCCGCATCGTGCGAAATTATCTTGTTTTTCCTAAACAACACGTTGTAAGTCGAAAAGCTTTCATGTTGCGTGTATGTCTAAGTGTGTAGCCTCAAAAGAGAAGGCACAGGACAGTTTTCTCTCGAAAGGATATGTAAGAATACCACTTCATAAGGAAATACAGTTTTGCAGCGTAAAGACATATACGTACGCATTGGAAACTCTTTACGAGAAGAAATAACGCATAGTACAAAATTAGCTTGCATCTCCAAAACTACACGTTGTATCTCGAAAAGAATTGTTGTGGCGTGTACGTCTTAACATGTAGCATCTAAAGAGAACCAAAAGGAGAATTTTCTTTCGTCAAAATTTTTCAGAAAATCACGTTTTAAGGAAATCCCGCATCGTGCGAAATTATCTTGTTTTTCCTAAACAACACGTTGTAAGTCGAAAAGCTTTCATGTTGCGTGTATGTCTAAGTGTGTAGCCTCAAAAGAGAAGGCACAGGACAGTTTTCTCTCGAAAGGATATGTAAGAATACCACTTCATAAGGAAATACAGTTTTGCAGAGTAAAGACATATACGTACGCATTGGAAACTCTTTACGAGAAGAAATAACGCATAGTACAAAATTAGCTTGTATCTCCAAAACTACACGTTGTATCTCGAAAAGAATTGTTGTGGCATGTACGTCTTAACAAGTAGCATCTAAAGAGAACCAAAAGAATTTTCTTTCGTCAAAATTTTTCAGAAAATCACGTTTTAAGGAAATCCCGCATCGTGCGAAATTATCTTGTTTTTCCTAAACAACACGTTGTAAGTCGAAAAGCTTTCATGTTGCGTGTATGTCTAAGTGTGTAGCCTCAAAAGAGAAGGCACAGGACAGTTTTCTCTCGAAAGGATATGTAAGAATACCACTTCATAAGGAAATACAGTTGTGCAGCATAAAGACATATACGTACGCATTGGAAACTCTTTACGAGAAGAAATAACGCATAGTACAAAATTAGCTTGTATCTCCAAAACTACACGTTGTATCTCGAAAAGAATTGTTGTGGCGTGTACGTCTTAACATGTAGCATGTAAAGAGAACCAAAAGGAGAATTTTCTTTCGTCAAAATTTTTCAGAAAATCACGTTTTAAGGAAATCCCGCATCGTGCGAAATTATCTTGTTTTTCCTAAACAACACGTTGTAAGTCGAAAAGCTTTCATGTTGCGTGTATGTCTAAGTGTGTAGCCTCAAAAGAGAAGGCACAGGACAGTTTTCTCTCGAAAGGATATGTAAGAATACCACTTCATAAGGAAATACAGTTTTGCAGCGTAAAGACATATACGTACGCATTGGAAACTCTTTACGAGAAGAAATAACGCATAGTACAAAATTAGCTTGCATCTCCAAAACTACACGTTGTATCTCGAAAAGAATTGTTGTGGCGTGTACGTCTTAACATGTAGCATCTAAAGAGAACCAAAAGGAGAATTTTCTTTCGTCAAAATTTTTCAGAAAATCACGTTTTAAGGAAATCCCGCATCGTGCGAAATTATCTTGTTTTTCCTAAACAACACGTTGTAAGTCGAAAAGCTTTCATGTTGCGTGTATGTCTAAGTGTGTAGCCTCAAAAGAGAAGGCACAGGACAGTTTTCTCTCGAAAGGATATGTAAGAATACCACTTCATAAGGAAATACAGTTTTGCAGAGTAAAGACATATACGTACGCATTGGAAACTCTTTACGAGAAGAAATAACGCATAGTACAAAATTAGCTTGTATCTCCAAAACTACACGTTGTATCTCGAAAAGAATTGTTGTGGCATGTACGTCTTAACAAGTAGCATCTAAAGAGAACCAAAAGGAGAATTTTCTTTCGTCAAAATTTTTCAGAAAATCACGTTTTAAGGAAATCCCGCATCGTGCGAAATTATCTTGTTTTTCCTAAACAACACGTTGTAAGTCGAAAAGCTTTCATGTTGCGTGTATGTCTAAGTGTGTAGCCTCAAAAGAGAAGGCACAGGACAGTTTTCTCTCGAAAGGATATGTAAGAATACCACTTCATAAGGAAATACAGTTTTGCAGCGTAAAGACATATACGTACGCATTGGAAACTCTTTACGAGAAGAAATAACGCATAGTACAAAATTAGCTTGTATCTCCAAAACTACACGTTGTATCTCGAAAAGAATTGTTGTGGCGTGTACGTCTTAACATGTAGCATCTAAAGAGAACCAAAAGGAGAATTTTCTTTCGTCAAAATTTTTCAGAAAATCACGTTTTAAGGAAATCCCGCATCGTGCGAAATTATCTTGTTTTTCCTAAACAACACGTTGTAAGTCGAAAAGCTTTCATGTTGCGTGTATGTCTAAGTGTGTAGCCTCAAAAGAGAAGGCACAGGATAGTTTTCTCTCGAAAGGATATGTAAGAATACCACTTCATAAGGAAATACAGTTTTGCAGAGTAAAGACATATACGTACGCATTGGAAACTCTTTACGAGAAGAAATAACGCATAGTAAAAAATTAGCTTGTATCTCCAAAACTACACGTTGTATCTCGAAAAGAATTGTTGTGGCGTGTACGTCTTAACATGTAGCATCTAAAGAGAACCAAAAGCAGAATTTTCTTTCGTCAAAATTTTTCAGAAAATCACGTTTTAAGGAAATCCCGCATCGTGCGAAATTATCTTGTTTTTCCTAAACAACACGTTGTAAGTCGAAAAGCTTTCATGTTGCGTGTATGTCTAAGTGTGTAGCCTCAAAAGAGAAGGCACAGGACAGTTTTCTCTCGAAAGGATATGTAAGAATACCACTTCATAAGGAAATACAGTTTTGCAGCGTAAAGACATATACGTACGCATTGGAAACTCTTTACGAGAAGAAATAACGCATAGTACAAAATTAGCTTGTATCTCCAAAACTACACGTTGTATCTCGAAAAGAATTGTTGTGGCGTGTACGTCTTACCATGTAGCATCTAAAGAGAACCAAAAGGAGAATTTTCTTTCGTCAAAATTTTTCAGAAAATCACGTTTTAAGGAAATCCCGCATCGTGCGAAATTATCTTGTTTTTCCTAAACAACACGTTGTAAGTCGAAAAGCTTTCATGTTGCGTGTATGTCTAAGTGTGTAGCCTCAAAAGAGAAGGCACAGGACAGTTTTCTCTCGAAAGGATATGTAAGAATACCACTTCATAAGGAAATACAGTTTTGCAGAGTAAAGACATATACGTACGCATTGGAAACTCTTTACGAGAAGAAATAACGCATCGTACAAAATTAGCTTGTATCTCCAAAACTACACGTTGTATCTCGAAAAGAATTGTTGTGGCGTGTACGTCTTAACATGTAGCATCTAAAGAGAACCAAAAGGAGAATTTTCTTTCGTCAAAATTTTTCAGAAAATCACGTTTTAAGGAAATCCCGCATCGTGCGAAATTATCTTGTTTTTCCTAAACAACACGTTGTAAGTCGAAAAGCTTTCATGTTGCGTGTATGTCTAAGTGTGTAGCCTCAAAAGAGAAGGCACAGGACAGTTTTCTCTCGAAAGGATATGTAAGAATACCACTTCATAAGGAAATACAGTTTTGCAGCGTAAAGACATATACGTACGCATTGGAAACTCTTTACGAGAAGAAATAACGCATAGTACAAAATTAGCTTGTATCTCCAAAACTACACGTTGTATCTCGAAAAGAATTGTTGTGGCGTGTACGTCTTAACATGTAGCATCTAAAGAGAACCAAAAGGAGAATTTTCTTTCGTCAAAATTTTTCAGAAAATCACGTTTTAAGGAAATCCCGCATCGTGCGAAATTATCTTGTTTTTCCTAAACAACACGTTGTAAGTCGAAAAGCTTTCATGTTGCGTGTATGTCTAAATGTGTAGCCTCAAAAGAGAAGGCACAGGACAGTTTTCTCTCGAAAGGATATGTAAGAATACCACTTCATAAGGAAATACAGTTTTGCAGAGTAAAGACATATACGTACGCATTGGAAACTCTTTACGAGAAGAAATAACGCATAGTACAAAATTAGCTTGTATCTCCAAAACTACACGTTGTATCTCGAAAAGAATTGTTGTGGCGTGTACGTCTTAACATGTAGCATCTAAAGAGAACCAAAAGATGAATTTTCTTTCGTCAAAATTTTTCAGAAAATCACGTTTTAAGGAAATCCCGCATCGTGCGAAATTATCTTGTTTTTCCTAAACAACACGTTGTAAGTCGAAAAGCTTTCATGTTGCGTGTATGTCTAAGTGTGTAGCCTCAAAAGAGAAGGCACAGGACAGTTTTCTCTCGAAAGGATATGTAAGAATACCACTTCATAAGGAAATACAGTTTTGCAGAGTAAAGACATATACGTACGCATTGGAAACTCTTTACGAGAAGAAATAACGCATAGTACAAAATTAGCTTGTATCTCCAAAACTACACGTTGTATCTCGAAAAGAATTGTTGTGGCGTGTTACGTCTTAACATGTAGCATCTAAAGAGAACCAAAAGGAGAATTTTTCTTTCGTCAAAATTTTTCAGAAAATCACGTTTTAAGGAAATCCCGCATCGTGCGAAATTATCTTGTTTTTCCTAAACAACACGTTGTAAGTCGAAAAGCTTTCATGTTGCGTGTATGTCTAAGTGTGTAGCCTCAAAAGAGAAGGCACAGGACAGTTTTCTCTCGAAAGGATATGTAAGAATACCACTTCATAAGGAAATACAGTTTTGCAGAGTAAAGACATATACGTACGCATTGGAAACTCTTTACGAGAAGAAATAACGCATAGTACAAAATTAGCTTGTATCTCCAAAAACTACACGTTGTATCTCGAAAAGAATTGTTGTGGCGTGTACGTCTTAACATGTAGCATCTAAAGAGAACCAAAAGGAGAATTTTCTTTCGTCAAAATTTTTCTGAAAATCACGTTTTAAGGAAATCCCGCATCGTGCGAAATTATCTTGTTTTTCCTAAACAACACGTTGTAAGTCGAAAAGCTTTCATGTTGCGTGTATGTCTAAGTGTGTAGCCTCAAAAGAGAAGGCACAGGACAGTTTTCTCTCGAAAGGATATGTAAGAATACCACTTCATAAGGAAATACAGTTTTGCAGAGTAAAGACATATACGTACGCATTGGAAACTCTTTACGAGAAGAAATAACGCATAGTACAAAATTAGCTTGTATCTCCAAAACTACACGTTGTATCTCGAAAAGAATTGTTGTGGCGTGTACGTCTTAACATGTAGCATCTAAAGAGAACCAAAAGGAGAATTTTCTTTCGTCAAAATTTTTCAGAAAATCACGTTTTAAGGAAATCCCGCATCGTGCGAAATTATCTTGTTTTTCCTAAACAACACGTTGTAAGTCGAAAAGCTTTCATGTTGCGTGTATGTCTAAGTGTGTAGCCTCAAAAGAGAAGGCACAGGACAGTTTTCTCTCGAAAGGATATGTAAGAATACCACTTCATAAGGAAATACAGTTTTGCAGAGTAAAGACATATACGTACGCATTGGAAACTCTTTACGAGAAGAAATAACGCATAGTACAAAATTAGCTTGTATCTCCAAAACTACACGTTGTATCTCGAAAAGAATTGTTGTGGCGTGTACGTCTTAACATGTAGCATCTAAAGAGAACCAAAAGGAGAATTTTCTTTCGTCAAAATTTTTCAGAAAATCACGTTTTAAGGAAATCCCGCATCGTGCGAAATTATCTTGTTTTTCCTAAACAACACGTTGTAAGTCGAAAAGCTTTCATGTTGCGTGTATGTCTAAGTGTGTAGCCTCAAAAGAGAAGGCACAGGACAGTTTTCTCTCGAAAGGATATGTAAGAATACCACTTCATAAGGAAATACAGTTTTGCAGAGTAAAGACATATACGTACTCATTGGAAACTCTTTACGAGAAGAAATAACGCATAGTACAAAATTAGCTTGCATCTCCAAAACTACACGTTGTATCTCGAAAGAATTGTTGTGGCGTGTACGTCTTAACATGTAGCATCTAAAGAGAACCAAAAGGAGAATTTTCTTTCGTCAAAATTTTTCAGAAAATCACGTTTTAAGGAAATCCCGCATCGTGCGAAATTATCTTGTTTTTCCTAAACAACACGTTGTAAGTCGAAAAGCTTTCATGTTGCGTGTATGTCTAAGTGTGTAGCCTCAAAAGAGAAGGCACAGGACAGTTTTCTCTCGAAAGGATATGTAAGAATACCACTTCATAAGAAAATACAGTTTTGCAGAGTAAAGACATATACGTACGCATTGGAAACTCTTTACGAGAAGAAATAACGCATCGTACAAAATTAGCTTGTATCTCCAAAACTACACGTTGTATCTCGAAAAGAATTGTTGTGGCGTGTACGTCTTAACATGTAGCATCTAAAGAGAACCAAAAGGAGAATTTTCTTTCGTCAAAATTTTTCAGAAAATCACGTTTTAAGGAAATCCCGCATCGTGCGAAATTATCTTGTTTTTCCTAAACAACACGTTGTAAGTCGAAAAGCTTTCATGTTGCGTGTATGTCTAAGTGTGTAGCCTCAAAAGAGAAGGCACAGGACAGTTTTCTCTCGAAAGGATATGTAAGAATACCACTTCATAAGGAAATACAGTTTTGCAGAGTAAAGACATATACGTACGCATTGGAAACTCTTTACGAGAAGAAATAACGCATAGTACAAAATTAGCTTGTATCTCCAAAACTACACGTTGTATCTCGAAAAGAATTGTTTGTGGCGTGTACGTCTTAACATGTAGCATCTAAAGAGAACCAAAAGGAGAATTTTCTTTCGTCAAAATTTTTCTGAAAATCACGTTTTAAGGAAATCCCGCATCGTGCGAAATTATCTTGTTTTTCCTAAACAACACGTTGTAAGTCGAAAAGCTTTCATGTTGCGTGTATGTCTAAGTGTGTAGCCTCAAAAGAGAAGGCACAGGACAGTTTTCTCTCGAAAGGATATGTAAGAATACCACTTCATAAGGAAATACAGTTTTGCAGAGTAAAGACATATACGTACGCATTGGAAACTCTTTACGAGAAGAAATAACGCATAGTACAAAATTAGCTTGTATCTCCAAAACTACACGTTGTATCTCGAAAAGAATTGTTGTGGCGTGTACGTCTTAACATGTAGCATCTAAAGAGAACCAAAAGGAGAATTTTCTTTCGTCAAAATTTTTCAGAAAATCACGTTTTAAGGAAATCCCGCATCGTGCGAAATTATCTTGTTTTTCCTAAACAACACGTTGTAAGTCGAAAAGCTTTCATGTTGCGTGTATGTCTAAGTGTGTAGCCTCAAAAGAGAAGGCACAGGACAGTTTTCTCTCGAAAGGATATGTAAGAATACCACTTCATAAGGAAATACAGTTTTGCAGCGTAAAGACATATACGTACGCATTGGAAACTCTTTACGAGAAGAAATAACGCATAGTACAAAATTAGCTTGCATCTCCAAAACTACACGTTGTATCTCGAAAAGAATTGTTGTGGCGTGTACGTCTTAACATGTAGCATCTAAAGAGAACCAAAAGGAGAATTTTCTTTCGTCAAAATTTTTCAGAAAATCACGTTTTAAGGAAATCCCGCATCGTGCGAAATTATCTTGTTTTTCCTAAACAACACGTTGTAAGTCGAAAAGCTTTCATGTTGCGTGTATGTCTAAGTGTGTAGCCTCAAAAGAGAAGGCACAGGACAGTTTTCTCTCGAAAGGATATGTAAGAATACCACTTCATAAGAAAATACAGTTTTGCAGAGTAAAGACATATACGTACGCATTGGAAAACTCTTTACGAGAAGAAATAACGCATAGTACAAAATTAGCTTGTATCTCCAAAACTACACGTTGTATCTCGAAAAGAATTGTTGTGGCGTGTACGTCTTAACATGTAGCATCTAAAGAGAACCAAAAGGAGAATTTTCTTTCGTCAAAATATTTCAGAAAATCACGTTTTAAGGAAATCCCGCATCGTGCGAAATTATCTTGTTTTTCCTAAACAACACGTTGTAAGTCGAAAAGCTTTCATGTTGCGTGTATGTCTAAGTGTGTAGCCTCAAAAGAGAAGGCACAGGACAGTTTTCTCTCGAAAGGATATGTAAGAATACCACTTCATAAGGAAATACAGTTTTGCAGAGTAAAGACATATACGTACGCATTGGAAACTCTTTACGAGAAGAAATAACGCATAGTACAAAATTAGCTTGTATCTCCAAAACTACACGTTGTATCTCGAAAAGAATTGTTGTGGCGTGTACGTCTTAACATGTAGCATCTAAAGAGAACCAAAAGGAGAATTTTCTTTCGTCAAAATTTTTCAGAAAATCACGTTTTAAGGAAATCCCGCATCGTGCGAAATTATCTTGTTTTTCCTAAACAACACGTTGTAAGTCGAAAAGCTTTCATGTTGCGTGTATGTCTAAGTGTGTAGCCTCAAAAGAGAAGGCACAGGACAGTTTTCTCTCGAAAGGATATGTAAGAATACCACTTTCATAAGGAAATACAGTTTTGCAGAGTAAAGACATATACGTACGCATTGGAAACTCTTTACGAGAAGAAATAACGCATCGTACAAAATTAGCTTGTATCTCCAAAACTACACGTTGTATCTCGAAAAGAATTGTTGTGGCGTGTACGTCTTAACATGTAGCATCTAAAGAGAACCAAAAGGAGAATTTTCTTTCGTCAAAATTTTTCAGAAAATCACGTTTTAAGGAAATCCCGCATCGTGCGAAATTATCTTGTTTTTCCTAAACAACACGTTGTAAGTCGAAAAGCTTTCATGTTGCGTGTATGTCTAAGTGTGTAGCCTCAAAAGAGAAGGCACAGGGACAGTTTTCTCTCGAAAGGATATGTAAGAATACCACTTCATAAGGAAATACAGTTTTGCAGAGTAAAGACATATACGTACGCATTGGAAACTCTTTACGAGAAGAAATAACGCATAGTACAAAACTAGCTTGTATCTCCAAAACTACACGTTGTATCTCGAAAAGAATTGTTGTGGCGTGTACGTCTTAACATGTACCATCTAAAGAGAACCAAAAGGAGAATTTTCTTTCGTCAAAATTTTTCAGAAAATCACGTTTTAAGGAAATCCCGCATCGTGCGAAATTATCTTGTTTTTCCTAAACAACACGTTGTAAGTCGAAAAGCTTTCATGTTGCGTGTATGTCTAAGTGTGTAGCCTCAAAAGAGAAGGCACAGGGACAGTTTTCTCTCGAAAGGATATGTAAGAATACCACTTCATAAGGAAATACAGTTTTGCAGCGTAAAGACATATACGTACGCATTGGAAACTCTTTACGAGAAGAAATAACGCATAGTACAAAATTAGCTTGCATCTCCAAAACTACACGTTGTATCTCGAAAAGAATTGTTGTGGCGTGTACGTCTTAACATGTAGCATCTAAAGAGAACCAAAAGGAGAATTTTCTTTCGTCAAAATTTTTCAGAAAATCACGTTTTAAGGAAATCCCGCATCGTGCGAAATTATCTTGTTTTTCCTAAACAACACGTTGTAAGTCGAAAAGCTTTCATGTTGCGTGTATGTCTAAGTGTGTAGCCTCAAAAGAGAAGGCACAGGACAGTTTTCTCTCGAAAGGATACGTAAGAATACCACTTCATAAGAAAATACAGTTTTGCAGAGTAAAGACATATAGGTACGCATTGGAAACTCTTTACGAGAAGAAATAACGCATAGTACAAAATTAGCTTGTATCTCCAAAAACTACACGTTGTATCTCGAAAAGAATTGTTGTGGCGTGTACGTCTTAACATGTAGCATCTAAAGAGAACCAAAAGGAGAATTTTCTTTCGTCAAAATATTTCAGAAAATCACGTTTTAAGGAAATCCCGCATCGTGCGAAATTATCTTGTTTTTCCTAAACAACACGTTGTAAGTCGAAAAGCTTTCATGTTGCGTGTATGTCTAAGTGTGTAGCCTCAAAAGAGAAGGCACAGGACAGTTTTCTCTCGAAAGGATATGTAAGAATACCACTTCATAAGGAAATACAGTTTTGCAGAGTAAAGACATATACGTACGCATTGGAAACTCTTTACGAGAAGAAATAACGCATAGTACAAAAATTAGCTTGTATCTCCAAAACTACACGTTGTATCTCGAAAAGAATTGTTGTGGCGTGTACGTCTTAACATGTAGCATCTAAAGAGAACCAAAAGGAGAATTTTCTTTCGTCAAAATTTTTCTGAAAATCACGTTTTAAGGAAATCCCGCATCGTGCGAAATTATCTTGTTTTTCCTAAACAACACGTTGTAAGTCGAAAAGCTTTCATGTTGCGTGTATGTCTAAGTGTGTAGCCTCAAAAGAGAAGGCACAGGACAGTTTTCTCTCGAAAGGATATGTAAGAATACCACTTCATAAGGAAATACAGTTTTGCAGAGTAAAGACATATACGTACGCATTGGAAACTCTTTACGAGAAGAAATAACGCATAGTACAAAATTAGCTTGTATCTCCAAAACTACACGTTGTATCTCGAAAAGAATTGTTGTGGCGTGTACGTCTTAACATGTAGCATCTAAAGAGAACCAAAAGGAGAATTTTCTTTCGTCAAAATTTTTCAGAAAATCACGTTTTAAGGAAATCCCGCATCGTGCGAAATTATCTTGTTTTTCCTAAACAACACGTTGTAAGTCGAAAAGCTTTCATGTTGCGTGTATGTCTAAGTGTGTAGCCTCAAAAGAGAAGGCACAGGACAGTTTTCTCTCGAAAGGATATGTAAGAATACCACTTCATAAGGAAATACAGTTTTGCAGCGTAAAGACATATACGTACGCATTGGAAACTCTTTACGAGAAGAAATAACGCATAGTACAAAATTAGCTTGCATCTCCAAAACTACACGTTGTATCTCGAAAAGAATTGTTGTGGCGTGTACGTCTTAACATGTAGCATCTAAAGAGAACCAAAAGGAGAATTTTCTTTCGTCAAAATATTTCAGAAAATCACGTTTTAAGGAAATCCCGCATCGTGCGAAATTATCTTGTTTTTCCTAAACAACACGTTGTAAGTCGAAAAGCTTTCATGTTGCGTGTATGTCTAAGTGTGTAGCCTCAAAAGAGAAGGCACAGGACAGTTTTCTCTCGAAAGGATATGTAAGAATACCACTTCATAAGGAAATACAGTTTTGCAGAGTAAAGACATATACGTACGCATTGGAAACTCTTTACGAGAAGAAATAACGCATAGTACAAAATTAGCTTGTATCTCCAAAACTACACGTTGTATCTCGAAAAGAATTGTTGTGGCGTGTACGTCTTAACATGTAGCATCTAAAGAGAACCAAAAGGAGAATTTTCTTTCGTCAAAATTTTTCAGAAAATCACGTTTTAAGGAAATCCCGCATCGTGCGAAATTATCTTGTTTTTCCTAAACAACACGTTGTAAGTCGAAAAGCTTTCATGTTGCGTGTATGTCTAAGTGTGTAGCCTCAAAAGAGAAGGCACAGGACAGTTTTCTCTCGAAAGGATATGTAAGAATACCACTTCATAAGGAAATACAGTTTTGCAGAGTAAAGACATATACGTACGCATTGGAAACTCTTTACGAGAAGAAATAACGCATCGTACAAAATTAGCTTGTATCTCCAAAACTACACGTTGTATCTCGAAAAGAATTGTTGTGGCGTGTACGTCTTAACATGTAGCATCTAAAGAGAACCAAAAGGAGAATTTTCTTTCGTCAAAATTTTTCAGAAAATCACGTTTTAAGGAAATCCCGCATCGTGCGAAATTATCTTGTTTTTCCTAAACAACACGTTGTAAGTCGAAAAGCTTTCATGTTGCGTGTATGTCTAAGTGTGTAGCCTCAAAAGAGAAGGCACAGGACAGTTTTCTCTCGAAAGGATATGTAAGAATACCACTTCATAAGGAAATACAGTTTTGCAGAGTAAAGACATATACGTACGCATTGGAAACTCTTTACGAGAAGAAATAACGCATAGTACAAAACTAGCTTGTATCTCCAAAACTACACGTTGTATCTCGAAAAGAATTGTTGTGGCGTGTACGTCTTAACATGTACCATCTAAAGAGAACCAAAAGGAGAATTTTCTTTCGTCAAAATTTTTCAGAAAATCACGTTTTAAGGAAATCCCGCATCGTGCGAAATTATCTTGTTTTTCCTAAACAACACGTTGTAAGTCGAAAAGCTTTCATGTTGCGTGTATGTCTAAGTGTGTAGCCTCAAAAGAGAAGGCACAGGACAGTTTTCTCTCGAAAGGATATGTAAGAATACCACTTCATAAGGAAATACAGTTTTGCAGCGTAAAGACATATACGTACGCATTGGAAACTCTTTACGAGAAGAAATAACGCATAGTACAAAATTAGCTTGCATCTCCAAAACTACACGTTGTATCTCGAAAAGAATTGTTGTGGCGTGT
Organism: Apodemus sylvaticus; assembly: GCF_947179515.1. Classification (NCBI taxonomy): domain Eukaryota; kingdom Metazoa; phylum Chordata; class Mammalia; order Rodentia; family Muridae; genus Apodemus; species Apodemus sylvaticus. The sequence continues at coordinate 31,368 of NW_026263145.1, forward strand.
ACGTCTTAACATGTAGCATCTAAAGAGAACCAAAAGAAGAATTTTCTTTCGTCAAAATTTTTCAGAAAATCACGTTTTAAGGAAATCCCGCATCGTGCGAAATTATCTTGTTTTTCCTAAACAACACGTTGTAAGTCGAAAAGCTTTCATGTTGCGTGTATGTCTAAGTGTGTAGCCTCAAAAGAGAAGGCACAGGACAGTTTTCTCTCGAAAGGATACGTAAGAATACCACTTCATAAGAAAATACAGTTTTGCAGAGTAAAGACATATAGGTACGCATTGGAAACTCTTTACGAGAAGAAATAACGCATAGTACAAAATTAGCTTGTATCTCCAAAACTACACGTTGTATCTCGAAAAGAATTGTTGTGGCGTGTACGTCTTAACATGTAGCATCTAAAGAGAACCAAAAGGAGAATTTTCTTTCGTCAAAATATTTCAGAAAATCACGTTTTAAGGAAATCCCGCATCGTGCGAAATTATCTTGTTTTTCCTAAACAACACGTTGTAAGTCGAAAAGCTTTCATGTTGCGTGTATGTCTAAGTGTGTAGCCTCAAAAGAGAAGGCACAGGACAGTTTTCTCTCGAAAGGATATGTAAGAATACCACTTCATAAGGAAATACAGTTTTGCAGAGTAAAGACATATACGTACGCATTGGAAACTCTTTACGAGAAGAAATAACGCATAGTACAAAATTAGCTTGTATCTCCAAAACTACACGTTGTATCTCGAAAAGAATTGTTGTGGCGTGTACGTCTTAACATGTAGCATCTAAAGAGAACCAAAAGGAGAATTTTCTTTCGTCAAAATTTTTCTGAAAATCACGTTTTAAGGAAATCCCGCATCGTGCGAAATTATCTTGTTTTTCCTAAACAACACGTTGTAAGTCGAAAAGCTTTCATGTTGCGTGTATGTCTAAGTGTGTAGCCTCAAAAGAGAAGGCACAGGACAGTTTTCTCTCGAAAGGATATGTAAGAATACCACTTCATAAGGAAATACAGTTTTGCAGAGTAAAGACATATACGTACGCATTGGAAACTCTTTACGAGAAGAAATAACGCATAGTACAAAATTAGCTTGTATCTCCAAAACTACACGTTGTATCTCGAAAAGAATTGTTGTGGCGTGTACGTCTTAACATGTAGCATCTAAAGAGAACCAAAAGGAGAATTTTCTTTCGTCAAAATTTTTCAGAAAATCACGTTTTAAGGAAATCCCGCATCGTGCGAAATTATCTTGTTTTTCCTAAACAACACGTTGTAAGTCGAAAAGCTTTCATGTTGCGTGTATGTCTAAGTGTGTAGCCTCAAAAGAGAAGGCACAGGACAGTTTTCTCTCGAAAGGATATGTAAGAATACCACTTCATAAGGAAATACAGTTTTGCAGCGTAAAGACATATACGTACGCATTGGAAACTCTTTACGAGAAGAAATAACGCATAGTACAAAATTAGCTTGCATCTCCAAAACTACACGTTGTATCTCGAAAAGAATTGTTGTGGCGTGTACGTCTTAACATGTAGCATCTAAAGAGAACCAAAAGGAGAATTTTCTTTCGTCAAAATTTTTCAGAAAATCACGTTTTAAGGAAATCCCGCATCGTGCGAAATTATCTTGTTTTTCCTAAACAACACGTTGTAAGTCGAAAAGCTTTCATGTTGCGTGTATGTCTAAGTGTGTAGCCTCAAAAGAGAAGGCACAGGACAGTTTTCTCTCGAAAGGATATGTAAGAATACCACTTCATAAGAAAATACAGTTTTGCAGAGTAAAGACATATACGTACGCATTGGAAACTCTTTACGAGAAGAAATAACGCATAGTACAAAATTAGCTTGTATCTCCAAAACTACACGTTGTATCTCGAAAAGAATTGTTGTGGCGTGTACGTCTTAACATGTAGCATCTAAAGAGAACCAAAAGGAGAATTTTCTTTCGTCAAAATATTTCAGAAAATCACGTTTTAAGGAAATCCCGCATCGTGCGAAATTATCTTGTTTTTCCTAAACAACACGTTGTAAGTCGAAAAGCTTTCATGTTGCGTGTATGTCTAAGTGTGTAGCCTCAAAAGAGAAGGCACAGGACAGTTTTCTCTCGAAAGGATATGTAAGAATACCACTTCATAAGGAAATACAGTTTTGCAGAGTAAAGACATATACGTACGCATTGGAAACTCTTTACGAGAAGAAATAACGCATAGTACAAAATTAGCTTGTATCTCCAAAACTACACGTTGTATCTCGAAAAGAATTGTTGTGGCGTGTACGTCTTAACATGTAGCATCTAAAGAGAACCAAAAGGAGAATTTTCTTTCGTCAAAATTTTTCAGAAAATCACGTTTTAAGGAAATCCCGCATCGTGCGAAATTATCTTGTTTTTCCTAAACAACACGTTGTAAGTCGAAAAGCTTTCATGTTGCGTGTATGTCTAAGTGTGTAGCCTCAAAAGAGAAGGCACAGGACAGTTTTCTCTCGAAAGGATATGTAAGAATACCACTTCATAAGGAAATACAGTTTTGCAGAGTAAAGACATATACGTACGCATTGGAAACTCTTTACGAGAAGAAATAACGCATAGTACAAAATTAGCTTGTATCTCCAAAACTACACGTTGTATCTCGAAAAGAATTGTTGTGGCGTGTACGTCTTAACATGTAGCATGTAAAGAGAACCAAAAGGAGAATTTTCTTTCGTCAAAATTTTTCAGAAAATCACGTTTTAAGGAAATCCCGCATCGTGCGAAATTATCTTGTTTTTCCTAAACAACACGTTGTAAGTCGAAAAGCTTTCATGTTGCGTGTATGTCTAAGTGTGTAGCCTCAAAAGAGAAGGCACAGGACAGTTTTCTCTCGAAAGGATATGTAAGAATACCACTTCATAAGGAAATACAGTTTTGCAGCGTAAAGACATATACGTACGCATTGGAAACTCTTTACGAGAAGAAATAACGCATAGTACAAAATTAGCTTGCATCTCCAAAACTACACGTTGTATCTCGAAAAGAATTGTTGTGGCGTGTACGTCTTAACATGTAGCATCTAAAGAGAACCAAAGGAGAATTTTCTTTCGTCAAAATTTTTCAGAAAATCACGTTTTAAGGAAATCCCGCATCGTGCGAAATTATCTTGTTTTTCCTAAACAACACGTTGTAAGTCGAAAAGCTTTCATGTTGCGTGTATGTCTAAGTGTGTAGCCTCAAAAGAGAAGGCACAGGACAGTTTTCTCTCGAAAGGATATGTAAGAATACCACTTCATAAGGAAATACAGTTTTGCAGAGTAAAGACATATACGTACGCATTGGAAACTCTTTACGAGAAGAAATAACGCATAGTACAAAATTAGCTTGTATCTCCAAAACTACACGTTGTATCTCGAAAAGAATTGTTGTGGCATGTACGTCTTAAAAAGTAGCATTTAAAGAGAACCAAAAGGAGAATTTTCTTTCGTCAAAATTTTTCAGAAAATCACGTTTTAAGGAAATCCCGCATCGTGCGAAATTATCTTGTTTTTCCTAAACAACACGTTGTAAGTCGAAAAGCTTTCATGTTGCGTGTATGTCTAAGTGTGTAGCCTCAAAAGAGAAGGCACAGGACAGTTTTCTCTCGAAAGGATATGTAAGAATACCACTTCATAAGGAAATACAGTTGTGCAGCATAAAGACATATACGTACGCATTGGAAACTCTTTACGAGAAGAAATAACGCATAGTACAAAATTAGCTTGTATCTCCAAAACTACACGTTGTATCTCGAAAAGAATTGTTGTGGCGTGTACGTCTTAACATGTAGCATCTAAAGAGAACCAAAAGGAGAATTTTCTTTCGTCAAAATTTTTCAGAAAATCACGTTTTAAGGAAATCCCGCATCGTGCGAAATTATCTTGTTTTTCCTAAACAACACGTTGTAAGTCGAAAAGCTTTCATGTTGCGTGTATGTCTAAGTGTGTAGCCTCAAAAGAGAAGGCACAGGACAGTTTTCTCTCGAAAGGATATGTAAGAATACCACTTCATAAGGAAATACAGTTTTGCAGCGTAAAGACATATACGTACGCATTGGAAACTCTTTACGAGAAGAAATAACGCATAGTACAAAATTAGCTTGTATCTCCAAAACTACACGTTGTATCTCGAAAAGAATTGTTGTGGCGTGTACGTCTTAACATGTAGCATCTAAAGAGAACCAAAAGGAGAATTTTCTTTCGTCAAAATTTTTCAGAAAATCACGTTTTAAGGAAATCCCGCATCGTGCGAAATTATCTTGTTTTTCCTAAACAACACGTTGTAAGTCGAAAAGCTTTCATGTTGCGTGTATGTCTAAGTGTGTAGCCTCAAAAGAGAAGGCACAGGACAGTTTTCTCTCGAAAGGATATGTAAGAATACCACTTCATAAGGAAATACAGTTTTGCAGAGTAAAGACATATACGTACGCATTGGAAACTCTTTACGAGAAGAAATAACGCATAGTACAAAATTAGCTTGTATCTCCAAAACTACACGTTGTATCTCGAAAAGAATTGTTGTGGCATGTAAGTCTTAACAAGTAGCATCTAAAGAGAACCAAAAGGAGAATTTTCTTTCGTCAAAATTTTTCAGAAAATCACGTTTTAAGGAAATCCCGCATCGTGCGAAATTATCTTGTTTTTCCTAAACAACACGTTGTAACTCGAAAAGCTTTCATGTTGCGTGTATGTCTAAGTGTGTAGCCTCAAAAGAGAAGGCACAGGACAGTTTTCTCTCGAAAGGATATGTAAGAATACCACTTCATAAGGAAATACAGTTTTGCAGAGTAAAGACATATACGTACGCATTGGAAACTCTTTACGAGAAGAAATAACGCATAGTACAAAATTAGCTTGTATCTCCAAAACTACACGTTGTATCTCGAAAAGAATTGTTGTGGCGTGTACGTCTTAACATGTAGCATCTAAAGAGAACCAAAAGGAGAATTTTCTTTCGTCAAAATTTTTCAGAAAATCACGTTTTAAGGAAATCCCGCATCGTGCGAAATTATCTTGTTTTTCCTAAACAACACGTTGTAAGTCGAAAAGCTTTCATGTTGCGTGTATGTCTAAGTGTGTAGCCTCAAAAGAGAAGGCACAGGACAGTTTTCTCTCGAAAGGATATGTAAGAATACCACTTCATAAGGAAATACAGTTTTGCAGCGTAAAGACATATACGTACGCATTGGAAACTCTTTACGAGAAGAAATAACGCATAGTACAAAATTAGCTTGTATCTCCAAAACTACACGTTGTATCTCGAAAAGAATTGTTGTGGCGTGTACGTCTTAACATGTAGCATCTAAAGAGAACCAAAAGGAGAATTTTCTTTCGTCAAAATTTTTCAGAAAATCACGTTTTAAGGAAATCCCGCATCGTGCGAAATTATCTTGTTTTTCCTAAACAACACGTTGTAAGTCGAAAAGCTTTCATGTTGCGTGTATGTCTAAGTGTGTAGCCTCAAAAGAGAAGGCACAGGACAGTTTTCTCTCGAAAGGATATGTAAGAATACCACTTCATAAGGAAATAAAGTTTTGCAGAGTAAAGACATATACGTACGCATTGGAAACTCTTTACGAGAAGAAATAACGCATAGTACAAAATTAGCTTGTATCTCCAAAACTACACGTTGTATCTCGAAAAGAATTGTTGTGGCGTGTACGTCTTAACATGTAGCATCTAAAGAGAACCAAAAGGAGAATTTTCTTTCGTCAAAATTTTCTGAAAATCACGTTTTAAGGAAATCCCGCATCGTGCGAAATTATCTTGTTTTTCCTAAACAACACGTTGTAAGTCGAAAAGCTTTCATGTTGCGTGTATGTCTAAGTGTGTAGCCTCAAAAGAGAAGGCACAGGACAGTTTTCTCTCGAAAGGATATGTAAGAATACCACTTCATAAGGAAATACAGTTTTGCAGAGTAAAGACATATACGTACGCATTGGAAACTCTTTACGAGAAGAAATAACGCATAGTACAAAATTAGCTTGTATCTCCAAAACTACACGTTGTATCTCGAAATGAATTGTTGTGGCGTGTACGTCTTAACATGTAGCATCTAAAGAGAACCAAAAGGAGAATTTTCTTTCGTCAAAATTTTTCAGAAAATCACGTTTTAAGGAAATCCCGCATCGTGCGAAATTATCTTGTTTTTCCTAAACAACACGTTGTAAGTCGAAAAGCTTTCATGTTGCGTGTATGTCTAAGTGTGTAGCCTCAAAAGAGAAGGCACAGGACAGTTTTCTCTCGAAAGGATATGTAAGAATACCACTTCATAAGGAAATACAGTTTTGCAGAGTAAAGACATATACGTACGCATTGGAAACTCTTTACGAGAAGAAATAACGCATAGTACAAAATTAGCTTGTATCTCCAAAACTACACGTTGTATCTCGAAAAGAATTGTTGTGGCGTGTACGTCTTAACATGTAGCATGTAAAGAGAACCAAAAGGAGAATTTTCTTTCGTCAAAATTTTTCAGAAAATCACGTTTTAAGGAAATCCCGCATCGTGCGAAATTATCTTGTTTTTCCTAAACAACACGTTGTAAGTCGAAAAGCTTTCATGTTGCGTGTATGTCTAAGTGTGTAGCCTCAAAAGAGAAGGCACAGGACAGTTTTCTCTCGAAAGGATATGTAAGAATACCACTTCATAAGGAAATACAGTTTTGCAGCGTAAAGACATATACGTACGCATTGGAAACTCTTTACGAGAAGAAATAACGCATAGTACAAAATTAGCTTGCATCTCCAAAACTACACGTTGTATCTCGAAAAGAATTGTTGTGGCGTGTACGTCTTAACATGTAGCATCTAAAGAGAACCAAAGGAGAATTTTCTTTCGTCAAAATTTTTCAGAAAATCACGTTTTAAGGAAATCCCGCATCGTGCGAAATTATCTTGTTTTTCCTAAACAACACGTTGTAAGTCGAAAAGCTTTCATGTTGCGTGTATGTCTAAGTGTGTAGCCTCAAAAGAGAAGGCACAGGACAGTTTTCTCTCGAAAGGATATGTAAGAATACCACTTCATAAGGAAATACAGTTTTGCAGAGTAAAGACATATACGTACGCATTGGAAACTCTTTACGAGAAGAAATAACGCATAGTACAAAATTAGCTTGTATCTCCAAAACTACACGTTGTATCTCGAAAAGAATTGTTGTGGCATGTACGTCTTAAAAAGTAGCATCTAAAGAGAACCAAAAGGAGAATTTTCTTTCGTCAAAATTTTTCAGAAAATCACGTTTTAAGGAAATCCCGCATCGTGCGAAATTATCTTGTTTTTCCTAAACAACACGTTGTAAGTCGAAAAGCTTTCATGTTGCGTGTATGTCTAAGTGTGTAGCCTCAAAAGAGAAGGCACAGGACAGTTTTCTCTCGAAAGGATATGTAAGAATACCACTTCATAAGGAAATACAGTTGTGCAGCATAAAGACATATACGTACGCATTGGAAACTCTTTACGAGAAGAAATAACGCATAGTACAAAATTAGCTTGTATCTCCAAAACTACACGTTGTATCTCGAAAAGAATTGTTGTGGCGTGTACGTCTTAACATGTAGCATCTAAAGAGAACCAAAAGGAGAATTTTCTTTCGTCAAAATTTTTCAGAAAATCACGTTTTAAGGAAATCCCGCATCGTGCGAAATTATCTTGTTTTTCCTAAACAACACGTTGTAAGTCGAAAAGCTTTCATGTTGCGTGTATGTCTAAGTGTGTAGCCTCAAAAGAGAAGGCACAGGACAGTTTTCTCTCGAAAGGATATGTAAGAATACCACTTCATAAGGAAATACAGTTTTGCAGCGTAAAGACATATACGTACGCATTGGAAACTCTTTACGAGAAGAAATAACGCATAGTACAAAATTAGCTTGTATCTCCAAAACTACACGTTGTATCTCGAAAAGAATTGTTGTGGCGTGTACGTCTTAACATGTAGCATCTAAAGAGAACCAAAAGGAGAATTTTCTTTCGTCAAAATTTTTCAGAAAATCACGTTTTAAGGAAATCCCGCATCGTGCGAAATTATCTTGTTTTTCCTAAACAACACGTTGTAAGTCGAAAAGCTTTCATGTTGCGTGTATGTCTAAGTGTGTAGCCTCAAAAGAGAAGGCACAGGACAGTTTTCTCTCGAAAGGATATGTAAGAATACCACTTCATAAGGAAATACAGTTTTGCAGAGTAAAGACATATACGTACGCATTGGAAACTCTTTACGAGAAGAAATAACGCATAGTACAAAATTAGCTTGTATCTCCAAAACTACACGTTGTATCTCGAAAAGAATTGTTGTGGCATGTACGTCTTAACAAGTAGCATCTAAAGAGAACCAAAAGGAGAATTTTCTTTCGTCAAAATTTTTCAGAAAATCACGTTTTAAGGAAATCCCGCATCGTGCGAAATTATCTTGTTTTTCCTAAACAACACGTTGTAACTCGAAAAGCTTTCATGTTGCGTGTATGTCTAAGTGTGTAGCCTCAAAAGAGAAGGCACAGGACAGTTTTCTCTCGAAAGGATATGTAAGAATACCACTTCATAAGGAAATACAGTTTTGCAGAGTAAAGACATATACGTACGCATTGGAAACTCTTTACGAGAAGAAATAACGCATAGTACAAAATTAGCTTGTATCTCCAAAACTACACGTTGTATCTCGAAAAGAATTGTTGTGGCGTGTACGTCTTAACATGTAGCATCTAAAGAGAACCAAAAGGAGAATTTTCTTTCGTCAAAATTTTTCAGAAAATCACGTTTTAAGGAAATCCCGCATCGTGCGAAATTATCTTGTTTTTCCTAAACAACACGTTGTAAGTCGAAAAGCTTTCATGTTGCGTGTATGTCTAAGTGTGTAGCCTCAAAAGAGAAGGCACAGGACAGTTTTCTCTCGAAAGGATATGTAAGAATACCACTTCATAAGGAAATACAGTTTTGCAGCGTAAAGACATATACGTACGCATTGGAAACTCTTTACGAGAAGAAATAACGCATAGTACAAAATTAGCTTGTATCTCCAAAACTACACGTTGTATCTCGAAAAGAATTGTTGTGGCGTGTACGTCTTAACATGTAGCATCTAAAGAGAACCAAAAGGAGAATTTTCTTTCGTCAAAATTTTTCAGAAAATCACGTTTTAAGGAAATCCCGCATCGTGCGAAATTATCTTGTTTTTCCTAAACAACACGTTGTAACTCGAAAAGCTTTCATGTTGCGTGTATGTCTAAGTGTGTAGCCTCAAAAGAGAAGGCACAGGACAGTTTTCTCTCGAAAGGATATGTAAGAATACCACTTCATAAGGAAATACAGTTTTGCAGAGTAAAGACATATACGTACGCATTGGAAACTCTTTACGAGAAGAAATAACGCATAGTACAAAATTAGCTTGTATCTCCAAAACTACACGTTGTATCTCGAAAAGAATTGTTGTGGCGTGTACGTCTTAACATGTAGCATCTAAAGAGAACCAAAAGGAGAATTTTCTTTCGTCAAAATTTTTCAGAAAATCACGTTTTAAGGAAATCCCGCATCGTGCGAAATTATCTTGTTTTTCCTAAACAACACGTTGTAAGTCGAAAAGCTTTCATGTTGCGTGTATGTCTAAGTGTGTAGCCTCAAAAGAGAAGGCACAGGACAGTTTTCTCTCGAAAGGATATGTAAGAATACCACTTCATAAGGAAATACAGTTTTGCAGCGTAAAGACATATACGTACGCATTGGAAACTCTTTACGAGAAGAAATAACGCATAGTACAAAATTAGCTTGTATCTCCAAAACTACACGTTGTATCTCGAAAAGAATTGTTGTGGCGTGTACGTCTTAACATGTAGCATCTAAAGAGAACCAAAAGGAGAATTTTCTTTCGTCAAAATTTTTCAGAAAATCACGTTTTAAGGAAATCCCGCATCGTGCGAAATTATCTTGTTTTTCCTAAACAACACGTTGTAAGTCGAAAAGCTTTCATGTTGCGTGTATGTCTAAGTGTGTAGCCTCAAAAGAGAAGGCACAGGACAGTTTTCTCTCGAAAGGATATGTAAGAATACCACTTCATAAGGAAATACAGTTTTGCAGAGTAAAGACATATACGTACGCATTGGAAACTCTTTACGAGAAGAAATAACGCATAGTACAAAATTAGCTTGTATCTCCAAAACTACACGTTGTATCTCGAAAAGAATTGTTGTGGCATGTACGTCTTAACAAGTAGCATCTAAAGAGAACCAAAAGGAGAATTTTCTTTCGTCAAAATTTTTCAGAAAATCACGTTTTAAGGAAATCCCGCATCGTGCGAAATTATCTTGTTTTTCCTAAACAACACGTTGTAACTCGAAAAGCTTTCATGTTGCGTGTATGTCTAAGTGTGTAGCCTCAAAAGAGAAGGCACAGGACAGTTTTCTCTCGAAAGGATATGTAAGAATACCACTTCATAAGGAAATACAGTTTTGCAGAGTAAAGACATATACGTACGCATTGGAAACTCTTTACGAGAAGAAATAACGCATAGTACAAAATTAGCTTGTATCTCCAAAACTACACGTTGTATCTCGAAAAGAATTGTTGTGGCGTGTACGTCTTAACATGTAGCATCTAAAGAGAACCAAAAGGAGAATTTTCTTTCGTCAAAATTTTTCAGAAAATCACGTTTTAAGGAAATCCCGCATCGTGCGAAATTATCTTGTTTTTCCTAAACAACACGTTGTAAGTCGAAAAGCTTTCATGTTGCGTGTATGTCTAAGTGTGTAGCCTCAAAAGAGAAGGCACAGGACAGTTTTCTCTCGAAAGGATATGTAAGAATACCACTTCATAAGGAAATACAGTTTTGCAGCGTAAAGACATATACGTACGCATTGGAAACTCTTTACGAGAAGAAATAACGCATAGTACAAAATTAGCTTGTATCTCCAAAACTACACGTTGTATCTCGAAAAGAATTGTTGTGGCGTGTACGTCTTAACATGTAGCATCTAAAGAGAACCAAAAGGAGAATTTTCTTTCGTCAAAATTTTTCAGAAAATCACGTTTTAAGGAAATCCCGCATCGTGCGAAATTATCTTGTTTTTCCTAAACAACACGTTGTAACTCGAAAAGCTTTCATGTTGCGTGTATGTCTAAGTGTGTAGCCTCAAAAGAGAAGGCACAGGACAGTTTTCTCTCGAAAGGATATGTAAGAATACCACTTCATAAGGAAATACAGTTTTGCAGAGTAAAGACATATACGTACGCATTGGAAACTCTTTACGAGAAGAAATAACGCATAGTACAAAATTAGCTTGTATCTCCAAAACTACACGTTGTATCTCGAAAAGAATTGTTGTGGCGTGTACGTCTTAACATGTAGCATCTAAAGAGAACCAAAAGGAGAATTTTCATTCGTCAAAATTTTTCAGAAAATCACGTTTTAAGGAAATCCCGCATCGTGCGAAATTATCTTGTTTTTCCTAAACAACACGTTGTAAGTCGAAAAGCTTTCATGTTGCGTGTATGTCTAAGTGTGTAGCCTCAAAAGAGAAGGCACAGGACAGTTTTCTCTCGAAAGGATATGTAAGAATACCACTTCATAAGGAAATACAGTTTTGCAGAGTAAAGACATATACGTACGCATTGGAAACTCTTTACGAGAAGAAATAACGCATAGTACAAAATTAGCTTGTATCTCCAAAACTACACGTTGTATCTCGAAAAGAATTGTTGTGGCGTGTACGTCTTAACATGTAGCATGTAAAGAGAACCAAAAGGAGAATTTTCTTTCGTCAAAATTTTTCTGAAAATCACGTTTTAAGGAAATCCCGCATCGTGCGAAATTATCTTGTTTTTCCTAAACAACACGTTGTAAGTCGAAAAGCTTTCATGTTGCGTGTATGTCTAAGTGTGTAGCCTCAAAAGAGAAGGCACAGGACAGTTTTCTCTCGAAAGGATATGTAAGAATACCACTTCATAAGGAAATACAGTTTTGCAGAGTAAAGACATATACGTACGCATTGGAAACTCTTTACGAGAAGAAATAACGCATAGTACAAAATTAGCTTGTATCTCCAAAACTACACGTTGTATCTCGAAAAGAATTGTTGTGGCGTGTACGTCTTAACATGTAGCATCTAAAGAGAACCAAAAGGAGAATTTTCTTTCGTCAAAATTTTTCAGAAAATCACGTTTTAAGGAAATCCCGCATCGTGCGAAATTATCTTGTTTTTCCTAAACAACACGTTGTAAGTCGAAAAGCTTTCATGTTGCGTGTATGTCTAAGTGTGTAGCCTCAAAAGAGAAGGCACAGGACAGTTTTCTCTCGAAAGGATATGTAAGAATACCACTTCATAAGGAAATACAGTTTTGCAGAGTAAAGACATATACGTACGCATTGGAAACTCTTTACGAGAAGAAATAACGCATAGTACAAAATTAGCTTGTATCTCCAAAACTACACGTTGTATCTCGAAAAGAATTGTTGTGGCGTGTACGTCTTAACATGTAGCATGTAAAGAGAACCAAAAGGAGAATTTTCTTTCGTCAAAATTTTTCAGAAAATCACGTTTTAAGGAAATCCCGCATCGTGCGAAATTATCTTGTTTTTCCTAAACAACACGTTGTAAGTCGAAAAGCTTTCATGTTGCGTGTATGTCTAAGTGTGTAGCCTCAAAAGAGAAGGCACAGGACAGTTTTCTCTCGAAAGGATATGTAAGAATACCACTTCATAAGGAAATACAGTTTTGCAGCGTAAAGACATATACGTACGCATTGGAAACTCTTTACGAGAAGAAATAACGCATAGTACAAAATTAGCTTGCATCTCCAAAACTACACGTTGTATCTCGAAAAGAATTGTTGTGGCGTGTACGTCTTAACATGTAGCATCTAAAGAGAACCAAAGGAGAATTTTCTTTCGTCAAAATTTTTCAGAAAATCACGTTTTAAGGAAATCCCGCATCGTGCGAAATTATCTTGTTTTTCCTAAACAACACGTTGTAAGTCGAAAAGCTTTCATGTTGCGTGTATGTCTAAGTGTGTAGCCTCAAAAGAGAAGGCACAGGACAGTTTTCTCTCGAAAGGATATGTAAGAATACCACTTCATAAGGAAATACAGTTTTGCAGAGTAAAGACATATACGTACGCATTGGAAACTCTTTACGAGAAGAAATAACGCATAGTACAAAATTAGCTTGTATCTCCAAAACTACACGTTGTATCTCGAAAAGAATTGTTGTGGCATGTACGTCTTAAAAAGTAGCATTTAAAGAGAACCAAAAGGAGAATTTTCTTTCGTCAAAATTTTTCAGAAAATCACGTTTTAAGGAAATCCCGCATCGTGCGAAATTATCTTGTTTTTCCTAAACAACACGTTGTAAGTCGAAAAGCTTTCATGTTGCGTGTATGTCTAAGTGTGTAGCCTCAAAAGAGAAGGCACAGGACAGTTTTCTCTCGAAAGGATATGTAAGAATACCACTTCATAAGGAAATACAGTTGTGCAGCATAAAGACATATACGTACGCATTGGAAACTCTTTACGAGAAGAAATAACGCATAGTACAAAATTAGCTTGTATCTCCAATACTACACGTTGTATCTCGAAAAGAATTGTTGTGGCGTGTACGTCTTAACATGTAGCATCTAAAGAGAACCAAAAGGAGAATTTTCTTTCGTCAAAATTTTTCAGAAAATCACGTTTTAAGGAAATCCCGCATCGTGCGAAATTATCTTGTTTTTCCTAAACAACACGTTGTAAGTCGAAAAGCTTTCATGTTGCGTGTATGTCTAAGTGTGTAGCCTCAAAAGAGAAGGCACAGGACAGTTTTCTCTCGAAAGGATATGTAAGAATACCACTTCATAAGGAAATACAGTTTTGCAGCGTAAAGACATATACGTACGCATTGGAAACTCTTTACGAGAAGAAATAACGCATAGTACAAAATTAGCTTGTATCTCCAAAACTACACGTTGTATCTCGAAAAGAATTGTTGTGGCGTGTACGTCTTAACATGTAGCATCTAAAGAGAACCAAAAGGAGAATTTTCTTTCGTCAAAATTTTTCAGAAAATCACGTTTTAAGGAAATCCCGCATCGTGCGAAATTATCTTGTTTTTCCTAAACAACACGTTGTAAGTCGAAAAGCTTTCATGTTGCGTGTATGTCTAAGTGTGTAGCCTCAAAAGAGAAGGCACAGGACAGTTTTCTCTCGAAAGGATATGTAAGAATACCACTTCATAAGGAAATACAGTTTTGCAGAGTAAAGACATATACGTACGCATTGGAAACTCTTTACGAGAAGAAATAACGCATAGTACAAAATTAGCTTGTATCTCCAAAACTACACGTTGTATCTCGAAAAGAATTGTTGTGGCATGTACGTCTTAACAAGTAGCATCTAAAGAGAACCAAAAGGAGAATTTTCTTTCGTCAAAATTTTTCAGAAAATCACGTTTTAAGGAAATCCCGCATCATGCGAAATTATCTTGTTTTTCCTAAACAACACGTTGTAACTCGAAAAGCTTTCATGTTGCGTGTATGTCTAAGTGTGTAGCCTCAAAAGAGAAGGCACAGGACAGTTTTCTCTCGAAAGGATATGTAAGAATACCACTTCATAAGGAAATACAGTTTTGCAGAGTAAAGACATATACGTACGCATTGGAAACTCTTTACGAGAAGAAATAACGCATAGTACAAAATTAGCTTGTATCTCCAAAACTACACGTTGTATCTCGAAAAGAATTGTTGTGGCGTGTACGTCTTAACATGTAGCATCTAAAGAGAACCAAAAGGAGAATTTTCTTTCGTCAAAATTTTTCAGAAAATCACGTTTTAAGGAAATCCCGCATCGTGCGAAATTATCTTGTTTTTCCTAAACAACACGTTGTAAGTCGAAAAGCTTTCATGTTGCGTGTATGTCTAAGTGTGTAGCCTCAAAAGAGAAGGCACAGGACAGTTTTCTCTCGAAAGGATATGTAAGAATACCACTTCATAAGGAAATACAGTTTTGCAGCGTAAAGACATATACGTACGCATTGGAAACTCTTTACGAGAAGAAATAACGCATAGTACAAAATTAGCTTGTATCTCCAAAACTACACGTTGTATCTCGAAAAGAATTGTTGTGGCGTGTACGTCTTAACATGTAGCATCTAAAGAGAACCAAAAGGAGAATTTTCTTTCGTCAAAATTTTTCAGAAAATCACGTTTTAAGGAAATCCCGCATCGTGCGAAATTATCTTGTTTTTCCTAAACAACACGTTGTAAGTCGAAAAGCTTTCATGTTGCGTGTATGTCTAAGTGTGTAGCCTCAAAAGAGAAGGCACAGGACAGTTTTCTCTCGAAAGGATATGTAAGAATACCACTTCATAAGGAAATAAAGTTTTGCAGAGTAAAGACATATACGTACGCATTGGAAACTCTTTACGAGAAGAAATAACGCATAGTACAAAATTAGCTTGTATCTCCAAAACTACACGTTGTATCTCGAAAAGAATTGTTGTGGCGTGTACGTCTTAACATGTAGCATCTAAAGAGAACCAAAAGGAGAATTTTCTTTCGTCAAAATTTTTCTGAAAATCACGTTTTAAGGAAATCCCGCATCGTGCGAAATTATCTTGTTTTTCCTAAACAACACGTTGTAAGTCGAAAAGCTTTCATGTTGCGTGTATGTCTAAGTGTGTAGCCTCAAAAGAGAAGGCACAGGACAGTTTTCTCTCGAAAGGATATGTAAGAATACCACTTCATAAGGAAATACAGTTTTGCAGAGTAAAGACATATACGTACGCATTGGAAACTCTTTACGAGAAGAAATAACGCATAGTACAAAATTAGCTTGTATCTCCAAAACTACACGTTGTATCTCGAAAAGAATTGTTGTGGCGTGTACGTCTTAACATGTAGCATCTAAAGAGAACCAAAAGGAGAATTTTCTTTCGTCAAAATTTTTCAGAAAATCACGTTTTAAGGAAATCCCGCATCGTGCGAAATTATCTTGTTTTTCCTAAACAACACGTTGTAAGTCGAAAAGCTTTCATGTTGCGTGTATGTCTAAGTGTGTAGCCTCAAAAGAGAAGGCACAGGACAGTTTTCTCTCGAAAGGATATGTAAGAATACCACTTCATAAGGAAATACAGTTTTGCAGAGTAAAGACATATACGTACGCATTGGAAACTCTTTACGAGAAGAAATAACGCATAGTACAAAATTAGCTTGTATCTCCAAAACTACACGTTGTATCTCGAAAAGAATTGTTGTGGCGTGTACGTCTTAACATGTAGCATGTAAAGAGAACCAAAAGGAGAATTTTCTTTCGTCAAAATTTTTCAGAAAATCACGTTTTAAGGAAATCCCGCATCGTGCGAAATTATCTTGTTTTTCCTAAACAACACGTTGTAAGTCGAAAAGCTTTCATGTTGCGTGTATGTCTAAGTGTGTAGCCTCAAAAGAGAAGGCACAGGACAGTTTTCTCTCGAAAGGATATGTAAGAATACCACTTCATAAGGAAATACAGTTTTGCAGCGTAAAGACATATACGTACGCATTGGAAACTCTTTACGAGAAGAAATAACGCATAGTACAAAATTAGCTTGCATCTCCAAAACTACACGTTGTATCTCGAAAAGAATTGTTGTGGCGTGTACGTCTTAACATGTAGCATCTAAAGAGAACCAAAGGAGAATTTTCTTTCGTCAAAATTTTTCAGAAAATCACGTTTTAAGGAAATCCCGCATCGTGCGAAATTATCTTGTTTTTCCTAAACAACACGTTGTAAGTCGAAAAGCTTTCATGTTGCGTGTATGTCTAAGTGTGTAGCCTCAAAAGAGAAGGCACAGGACAGTTTTCTCTCGAAAGGATATGTAAGAATACCACTTCATAAGGAAATACAGTTTTGCAGAGTAAAGACATATACGTACGCATTGGAAACTCTTTACGAGAAGAAATAACGCATAGTACAAAATTAGCTTGTATCTCCAAAACTACACGTTGTATCTCGAAAAGAATTGTTGTGGCATGTACGTCTTAAAAAGTAGCATCTAAAGAGAACCAAAAGGAGAATTTTCTTTCGTCAAAATTTTTCAGAAAATCACGTTTTAAGGAAATCCCGCATCGTGCGAAATTATCTTGTTTTTCCTAAACAACACGTTGTAAGTCGAAAAGCTTTCATGTTGCGTGTATGTCTAAGTGTGTAGCCTCAAAGAGAAGGCACAGGACAGTTTTCTCTCGAAAGGATATGTAAGAATACCACTTCATAAGGAAATACAGTTGTGCAGCATAAAGACATATACGTACGCATTGGAAACTCTTTACGAGAAGAAATAACGCATAGTACAAAATTAGCTTGTATCTCCAAAACTACACGTTGTATCTCGAAAAGAATTGTTGTGGCGTGTACGTCTTAACATGTAGCATCTAAAGAGAACCAAAAGGAGAATTTTCTTTCGTCAAAATTTTTCAGAAAATCACGTTTTAAGGAAATCCCGCATCGTGCGAAATTATCTTGTTTTTCCTAAACAACACGTTGTAAGTCGAAAAGCTTTCATGTTGCGTGTATGTCTAAGTGTGTAGCCTCAAAAGAGAAGGCACAGGACAGTTTTCTCTCGAAAGGATATGTAAGAATACCACTTCATAAGGAAATACAGTTTTGCAGCGTAAAGACATATACGTACGCATTGGAAACTCTTTACGAGAAGAAATAACGCATAGTACAAAATTAGCTTGTATCTCCAAAACTACACGTTGTATCTCGAAAAGAATTGTTGTGGCGTGTACGTCTTAACATGTAGCATCTAAAGAGAACCAAAAGGAGAATTTTCTTTCGTCAAAATTTTTCAGAAAATCACGTTTTAAGGAAATCCCGCATCGTGCGAAATTATCTTGTTTTTCCTAAACAACACGTTGTAAGTCGAAAAGCTTTCATGTTGCGTGTATGTCTAAGTGTGTAGCCTCAAAAGAGAAGGCACAGGACAGTTTTCTCTCGAAAGGATATGTAAGAATACCACTTCATAAGGAAATACAGTTTTGCAGAGTAAAGACATATACGTACGCATTGGAAACTCTTTACGAGAAGAAATAACGCATACTACAAAATTAGCTTGTATCTCCAAAACTACACGTTGTATCTCGAAAAGAATTGTTGTGGCATGTACGTCTTAACAAGTAGCATCTAAAGAGAACCAAAAGGAGAATTTTCTTTCGTCAAAATTTTTCAGAAAATCACGTTTTAAGGAAATCCCGCATCGTGCGAAATTATCTTGTTTTTCCTAAACAACACGTTGTAACTCGAAAAGCTTTCATGTTGCGTGTATGTCTAAGTGTGTAGCCTCAAAAGAGAAGGCACAGGACAGTTTTCTCTCGAAAGGATATGTAAGAATACCACTTCATAAGGAAATACAGTTTTGCAGAGTAAAGACATATACGTACGCATTGGAAACTCTTTACGAGAAGAAATAACGCATAGTACAAAATTAGCTTGTATCTCCAAAACTACACGTTGTATCTCGAAAAGAATTGTTGTGGCGTGTACGTCTTAACATGTAGCATCTAAAGAGAACCAAAAGGAGAATTTTCTTTCGTCAAAATTTTTCAGAAAATCACGTTTTAAGGAAATCCCGCATCGTGCGAAATTATCTTGTTTTTCCTAAACAACACGTTGTAAGTCGAAAAGCTTTCATGTTGCGTGTATGTCTAAGTGTGTAGCCTCAAAAGAGAAGGCACAGGACAGTTTTCTCTCGAAAGGATATGTAAGAATACCACTTCATAAGGAAATACAGTTTTGCAGCGTAAAGACATATACGTACGCATTGGAAACTCTTTACGAGAAGAAATAACGCATAGTACAAAATTAGCTTGTATCTCCAAAACTACACGTTGTATCTCGAAAAGAATTGTTGTGGCGTGTACGTCTTAACATGTAGCATCTAAAGAGAACCAAAAGGAGAATTTTCTTTCGTCAAAATTTTTCAGAAAATCACGTTTTAAGGAAATCCCGCATCGTGCGAAATTATCTTGTTTTTCCTAAACAACACGTTGTAAGTCGAAAAGCTTTCATGTTGCGTGTATGTCTAAGTGTGTAGCCTCAAAAGAGAAGGCACAGGACAGTTTTCTCTCGAAAGGATATGTAAGAATACCACTTCATAAGGAAATACAGTTTTGCAGAGTAAAGACATATACGTACGCATTGGAAACTCTTTACGAGAAGAAATAACGCATAGTACAAAATTAGCTTGTATCTCCAAAACTACACGTTGTATCTCGAAAAGAATTGTTGTGGCGTGTACGTCTTAACATGTAGCATCTAAAGAGAACCAAAAGGAGAATTTTCTTTCGTCAAAATTTTTCAGAAAATCACGTTTTAAGGAAATCCCGCATCGTGCGAAATTATCTTGTTTTTCCTAAACAACACGTTGTAAGTCGAAAAGCTTTCATGTTGCGTGTATGTCTAAGTGTGTAGCCTCAAAAGAGAAGGCACAGGACAGTTTTCTCTCGAAAGGATATGTAAGAATACCACTTCATAAGGAAATACAGTTTTGCAGAGTAAAGACATATACGTACGCATTGGAAACTCTTTACGAGAAGAAATAACGCATAGTACAAAATTAGCTTGTATCTCCAAAACTACACGTTGTATCTCGAAAAGAATTGTTGTGGCGTGTACGTCTTAACATGTAGCATGTAAAGAGAACCAAAAGGAGAATTTTCTTTCGTCAAAATTTTTCTGAAAATCACGTTTTAAGGAAATCCCGCATCGTGCGAAATTATCTTGTTTTTCCTAAACAACACGTTGTAAGTCGAAAAGCTTTCATGTTGCGTGTATGTCTAAGTGTGTAGCCTCAAAAGAGAAGGCACAGGACAGTTTTCTCTCGAAAGGATATGTAAGAATACCACTTCATAAGGAAATACAGTTTTGCAGAGTAAAGACATATACGTACGCATTGGAAACTCTTTACGAGAAGAAATAACGCATAGTACAAAATTAGCTTGTATCTCCAAAACTACACGTTGTATCTCGAAAAGAATTGTTGTGGCGTGTACGTCTTAACATGTAGCATCTAAAGAGAACCAAAAGGAGAATTTTCTTTCGTCAAAATTTTTCAGAAAATCACGTTTTAAGGAAATCCCGCATCGTGCGAAATTATCTTGTTTTTCCTAAACAACACGTTGTAAGTCGAAAAGCTTTCATGTTGCGTGTATGTCTAAGTGTGTAGCCTCAAAAGAGAAGGCACAGGACAGTTTTCTCTCGAAAGGATATGTAAGAATACCACTTCATAAGGAAATACAGTTTTGCAGAGTAAAGACATATACGTACGCATTGGAAACTCTTTACGAGAAGAAATAACGCATAGTACAAAATTAGCTTGTATCTCCAAAACTACACGTTGTATCTCGAAAAGAATTGTTGTGGCGTGTACGTCTTAACATGTAGCATGTAAAGAGAACCAAAAGGAGAATTTTCTTTCGTCAAAATTTTTCAGAAAATCACGTTTTAAGGAAATCCCGCATCGTGCGAAATTATCTTGTTTTTCCTAAACAACACGTTGTAAGTCGAAAAGCTTTCATGTTGCGTGTATGTCTAAGTGTGTAGCCTCAAAAGAGAAGGCACAGGACAGTTTTCTCTCGAAAGGATATGTAAGAATACCACTTCATAAGGAAATACAGTTTTGCAGAGTAAAGACATATACGTACGCATTGGAAACTCTTTACGAGAAGAAATAACGCATAGTACAAAATTAGCTTGTATCTCCAAAACTACACGTTGTATCTCGAAAAGAATTGTTGTGGCATGTACGTCTTAAAAAGTAGCATCTAAAGAGAACCAAAAGGAGAATTTTCTTTCGTCAAAATTTTTCAGAAAATCACGTTTTAAGGAAATCCCGCATCGTGCGAAATTATCTTGTTTTTCCTAAACAACACGTTGTAAGTCGAAAAGCTTTCATGTTGCGTGTATGTCTAAGTGTGTAGCCTCAAAAGAGAAGGCACAGGACAGTTTTCTCTCGAAAGGATATGTAAGAATACCACTTCATAAGGAAATACAGTTGTGCAGCATAAAGACATATACGTACGCATTGGAAACTCTTTACGAGAAGAAATAACGCATAGTACAAAATTAGCTTGTATCTCCAAAACTACACGTTGTATCTCGAAAAGAATTGTTGTGGCGTGTACGTCTTAACATGTAGCATCTAAAGAGAACCAAAAGGAGAATTTTCTTTCGTCAAAATTTTTCAGAAAATCACGTTTTAAGGAAATCCCGCATCGTGCGAAATTATCTTGTTTTTCCTAAACAACACGTTGTAAGTCGAAAAGCTTTCATGTTGCGTGTATGTCTAAGTGTGTAGCCTCAAAAGAGAAGGCACAGGACAGTTTTCTCTCGAAAGGATATGTAAGAATACCACTTCATAAGGAAATACAGTTTTGCAGCGTAAAGACATATACGTACGCATTGGAAACTCTTTACGAGAAGAAATAACGCATAGTACAAAATTAGCTTGTATCTCCAAAACTACACGTTGTATCTCGAAAAGAATTGTTGTGGCGTGTACGTCTTAACATGTAGCATCTAAAGAGAACCAAAAGGAGAATTTTCTTTCGTCAAAATTTTTCAGAAAATCACGTTTTAAGGAAATCCCGCATCGTGCGAAATTATCTTGTTTTTCCTAAACAACACGTTGTAAGTCGAAAAGCTTTCATGTTGCGTGTATGTCTAAGTGTGTAGCCTCAAAAGAGAAGGCACAGGACAGTTTTCTCTCGAAAGGATATGTAAGAATACCACTTCATAAGGAAATACAGTTTTGCAGAGTAAAGACATATACGTACGCATTGGAAACTCTTTACGAGAAGAAATAACGCATAGTACAAAATTAGCTTGTATCTCCAAAACTACACGTTGTATCTCGAAAAGAATTGTTGTGGCATGTACGTCTTAACAAGTAGCATCTAAAGAGAACCAAAAGGAGAATTTTCTTTCGTCAAAATTTTTCAGAAAATCACGTTTTAAGGAAATCCCGCATCGTGCGAAATTATCTTGTTTTTCCTAAACAACACGTTGTAACTCGAAAAGCTTTCATGTTGCGTGTATGTCTAAGTGTGTAGCCTCAAAAGAGAAGGCACAGGACAGTTTTCTCTCGAAAGGATATGTAAGAATACCACTTCATAAGGAAATACAGTTTTGCAGAGTAAAGACATATACGTACGCATTGGAAACTCTTTACGAGAAGAAATAACGCATAGTACAAAATTAGCTTGTATCTCCAAAACTACACGTTGTATCTCGAAAAGAATTGTTGTGGCGTGTACGTCTTAACATGTAGCATCTAAAGAGAACCAAAAGGAGAATTTTCTTTCGTCAAAATTTTTCAGAAAATCACGTTTTAAGGAAATCCCGCATCGTGCGAAATTATCTTGTTTTTCCTAAACAACACGTTGTAAGTCGAAAAGCTTTCATGTTGCGTGTATGTCTAAGTGTGTAGCCTCAAAAGAGAAGGCACAGGACAGTTTTCTCTCGAAAGGATATGTAAGAATACCACTTCATAAGGAAATACAGTTTTGCAGAGTAAAGACATATACGTACGCATTGGAAATTCTTTACGAGAAGAAATAACGCATAGTACAAAATTAGCTTGTATCTCCAAAACTACACGTTGTATCTCGAAAAGAATTGTTGTGGCGTGTACGTCTTAACATGTAGCATCTAAAGAGAACCAAAAGGAGAATTTTCTTTCGTCAAAATTTTTCAGAAAATCACGTTTTAAGGAAATCCCGCATCGTGCGAAATTATCTTGTTTTTCCTAAACAACACGTTGTAAGTCGAAAAGCTTTCATGTTGCGTGTATGTCTAAGTGTGTAGCCTCAAAAGAGAAGGCACAGGACAGTTTTCTCTCGAAAGGATATGTAAGAATACCACTTCATAAGGAAATACAGTTTTGCAGAGTAAAGACATATACGTACGCATTGGAAACTCTTTACGAGAAGAAATAACGCATAGTACAAAAATTAGCTTGTATCTCCAAAACTACACGTTGTATCTCGAAAAGAATTGTTGTGGCGTGTACGTCTTAACATGTAGCATGTAAAGAGAACCAAAAGGAGAATTTTCTTTCGTCAAAATTTTTCAGAAAATCACGTTTTTAAGGAAATCCCGCATCGTGCGAAATTATCTTGTTTTTCCTAAACAACACGTTGTAAGTCGAAAAGCTTTCATGTTGCGTGTATGTCTAAGTGTGTAGCCTCAAAAGAGAAGGCACAGGACAGTTTTCTCTCGAAAGGATATGTAAGAATACCACTTCATAAGGAAATACAGTTTTGCAGCGTAAAGACATATACGTACGCATTGGAAACTCTTTACGAGAAGAAATAACGCATAGTACAAAATTAGCTTGCATCTCCAAAACTACACGTTGTATCTCGAAAAGAATTGTTGTGGCGTGTACGTCTTAACATGTAGCATCTAAAGAGAACCAAAGGAGAATTTTCTTTCGTCAAAATTTTTCAGAAAATCACGTTTTAAGGAAATCCCGCATCGTGCGAAATTATCTTGTTTTTCCTAAACAACACGTTGTAAGTCGAAAAGCTTTCATGTTGCGTGTATGTCTAAGTGTGTAGCCTCAAAAGAGAAGGCACAGGACAGTTTTCTCTCGAAAGGATATGTAAGAATACCACTTCATAAGGAAATACAGTTTTGCAGAGTAAAGACATATACGTACGCATTGGAAACTCTTTACGAGAAGAAATAACGCATAGTACAAAATTAGCTTGTATCTCCAAAACTACACGTTGTATCTCGAAAAGAATTGTTGTGGCATGTACGTCTTAACAAGTAGCATCTAAAGAGAACCAAAAGGAGAATTTTCTTTCGTCAAAATTTTCAGAAAATCACGTTTTAAGGAAATCCCGCATCGTGCGAAATTATCTTGTTTTTCCTAAACAACACGTTTGTAAGTCGAAAAGCTTTCATGTTGCGTGTATGTCTAAGTGTGTAGCCTCAAAAGAGAAGGCACAGGACAGTTTTCTCTCGAAAGGATATGTAAGAATACCACTTCATAAGGAAATACAGTTGTGCAGCATAAAGACATATACGTACGCATTGGAAACTCTTTACGAGAAGAAATAACGCATAGTACAAAATTAGCTTGTATCTCCAAAACTACACGTTGTATCTCGAAAAGAATTGTTGTGGCGTGTACGTCTTAACATGTAGCATCTAAAGAGAACCAAAAGGAGAATTTTCTTTCGTCAAAATTTTTCAGAAAATCACGTTTTAAGGAAATCCCGCATCGTGCGAAATTATCTTGTTTTTCCTAAACAACACGTTGTAAGTCGAAAAGCTTTCATGTTGCGTGTATGTCTAAGTGTGTAGCCTCAAAAGAGAAGGCACAGGACAGTTTTCTCTCGAAAGGATATGTAAGAATACCACTTCATAAGGAAATACAGTTTTGCAGAGTAAAGACATATACGTACGCATTGGAAACTCTTTACGAGAAGAAATAACGCATAGTACAAAAATTAGCTTGTATCTCCAAAACTACACGTTGTATCTCGAAAAGAATTGTTGTGGCGTGTACGTCTTAACATGTAGCATCTAAAGAGAACCAAAAGGAGAATTTTCTTTCGTCAAAATTTTTCAGAAAATCACGTTTTAAGGAAATCCCGCATCGTGCGAAATTATCTTGTTTTTCCTAAACAACACGTTGTAAGTCGAAAAGCTTTCATGTTGCGTGTATGTCTAAGTGTGTAGCCTCAAAAGAGAAGGCACAGGACAGTTTTCTCTCGAAAGGTTATGTAAGAATACCACTTCATAAGGAAATACAGTTTTGCAGAGTAAAGACATATGCGTAAGCATTGGAAACTCTTTACGAGAAGAAATAACGCATAGTACAAAATTAGCTTGTATCTCCAAAACTACACGTTGTATCTCGAAAAGAATTGTTGTGGCGTGTACGTCTTAACATGTAGCATCTAAAGAGAACCAAAAGGAGAATTTTCTTTCGTCAAAATTTTTCAGAAAATCACGTTTTAAGGAAATCCCGCATCGTGCGAAATTATCTTGTTTTTCCTAAACAACACGTTGTAAGTCGAAAAGCTTTCATGTTGCGTGTATGTCTAAGTGTGTAGCCTCAAAAGAGAAGGCACAGGACAGTTTTCTCTCGAAAGGATATGTAAGAATACCACTGCATAAGGAAATACAGTTTTGCAGGGTAAGGACATATACGTACGCATTGGAAACTCTTTACGAGAAGAAATAACGCATAGTACAAAATTAGCTTGTATCTCCAAAACTACACGTTGTATCTCGAAAAGAATTGTTGTGGCGTTACGTCTTAACATGTAGCATCTAAAGAGAACCAAAAGGAGAATTTTCTTTCGTCAAAATTTTTCAGAAAATCACGTTTTAAGGAAATCCCGCATCGTGCGAAATTATCTTGTTTTTCCTAAACAACACGTTGTAAGTCGAAAAGCTTTCATGTTGCGTGTATGTCTAAGTGTGTAGCCTCAAAAGAGAAGGCACAGGACAGTTTTCTCTCGAAAGGATATGTAAGAATACCACTTCATAAGGAAAATACAGTTTTGCAGAGTAAAGACATATACGTACGCATTGGAAACTCTTTACGAGAAGAAATAACGCATAGTACAAAATTAGCTTGTATCTCCAAAACTACACGTTGTATCTCGAAAAGAATTGTTGTGGCATGTACGTCTTAACAAGTAGCATCTAAAGAGAACCAAAAGGAGAATTTTCTTTCGTCAAAATTTTTCAGAAAATCACGTTTTAAGGAAATCCCGCATCGTGCGAAATTATCTTGTTTTTCCTAAACAACACGTTGTAAGTCGAAAAGCTTTCATGTTGCGTGTATGTCTAAGTGTGTAGCCTCAAAAGAGAAGGCACAGGACAGTTTTCTCTCGAAAGGATATGTAAGAATACCACTTCATAAGGAAATACAGTTGTGCAGCATAAAGACATATACGTACGCATTGGAAACTCTTTACGAGAAGAAATAACGCATAGTACAAAATTAGCTTGTATCTCCAAAACTACACGTTGTATCTCGAAAAGAATTGTTGTGGCGTGTACGTCTTAACATGTAGCATCTAAAGAGAACCAAAGGAGAATTTTCTTTCGTCAAAATTTTTCAGAAAATCACGTTTTAAGGAAATCCCGCATCGTGCGAAATTATCTTGTTTTTCCTAAACAACACGTTGTAAGTCGAAAAGCTTTCATGTTGCGTGTATGTCTAAGTGTGTAGCCTCAAAAGAGAAGGCACAGGACAGTTTTCTCTCGAAAGGATATGTAAGAATACCACTTCATAAGGAAATACAGTTTTGCAGCGTAAAGACATATACGTACGCATTGGAAACTCTTTACGAGAAGAAATAACGCATAGTACAAAATTAGCTTGTATCTCCAAAACTACACGTTGTATCTCGAAAAGAATTGTTGTGGCGTGTACGTCTTAACATGTAGCATCTAAAGAGAACCAAAAGGAGAATTTTCTTTCGTCAAAATTTTTCAGAAAATCACGTTTTAAGGAAATCCCGCATCGTGCGAAATTATCTTGTTTTTCCTAAACAACACGTTGTAAGTCGAAAAGCTTTCATGTTGCGTGTATGTCTAAGTGTGTAGCCTCAAAAGAGAAGGCACAGGACAGTTTTCTCTCGAAAGGATATGTAAGAATACCACTTCATAAGGAAATACAGTTTTGCAGAGTAAAGACATATACGTACGCATTGGAAACTCTTTACGAGAAGAAATAACGCATAGTAAAAAATTAGCTTGTATCTCCAAAACTACACGTTGTATCTCGAAAAGAATTGTTGTGGCGTGTACGTCTTAACATGTAGCATCTAAAGAGAACCAAAAGCAGAATTTTCTTTCGTCAAAATTTTTCAGAAAATCACGTTTTAAGGAAATCCCGCATCGTGCGAAATTATCTTGTTTTTCCTAAACAACACGTTGTAAGTCGAAAAGCTTTCATGTTGCGTGTATGTCTAAGTGTGTAGCCTCAAAAGAGAAGGCACAGGACAGTTTTCTCTCGAAAGGAT
Organism: Apodemus sylvaticus; assembly: GCF_947179515.1. NCBI lineage: Eukaryota > Metazoa > Chordata > Mammalia > Rodentia > Muridae > Apodemus > Apodemus sylvaticus. The sequence continues at coordinate 58,347 of NW_026263145.1, forward strand.
ATGTAAGAATACCACTTCATAAGGAAATACAGTTTTGCAGCATAAAGACATATACGTACGCATTGGAAACTCTTTACGAGAAGAAATAACGCATAGTACAAAATTAGCTTGTATCTCCAAAACTACACGTTGTATCTCGAAAAGAATTGTTGTGGCGTGTACGTCTTAACATGTAGCATCTAAAGAGAACCAAAAGGAGAATTTTCTTTCGTCAAAATTTTTCAGAAAATCACGTTTTTAAGGAAATCCCGCATCGTGCGAAATTATCTTGTTTTTCCTAAACAACACGTTGTAAGTCGAAAAGCTTTCATGTTGCGTGTATGTCTAAGTGTGTAGCCTCAAAAGAGAAGGCACAGGACAGTTTTCTCTCGAAAGGATATGTAAGAATACCACTTCATAAGGAAATACAGTTTTGCAGAGTAAAGACATATACGTACGCATTGGAAACTCTTTACGAGAAGAAATAACGCATAGTAAAAAATTAGCTTGTATCTCCAAAACTACACGTTGTATCTCGAAAAGAATTGTTGTGGCGTGTACGTCTTAACATGTAGCATCTAAAGAGAAACCAAAAGGAGAATTTTCTTTCGTCAAAATTTTTCAGAAAATCACGTTTTAAGGAAATCCCGCATCGTGCGAAATTATCTTGTTTTTCTAAACAACACGTTGTAAGTCGAAAAGCTTTCATGTTGCGTGTATGTCTAAGTGTGTAGCCTCAAAAGAGAAGGCACAGGACAGTTTTCTCTCGAAAGGATATGTAAGAATACCACTTCATAAGGAAATACAGTTTTGCAGAGTAAAGACATATACGTACGCATTGGAAACTCTTTACGAGAAGAAATAACGCATAGTACAAAATTAGCTTGTATCTCCAAAACTACATGTTGTATCTCGAAAAGAATTGTTGTGGCGTGTACGTCTTAACATGTAGCATCTAAAGAGAACCAAAAGGAGAATTTTCTTTCGTCAAAATTTTTCAGAAAATCACGTTTTAAGGAAATCCCGCATCGTGCGAAATTATCTTGTTTTTCCTAAACAACACGTTGTAAGTCGAAAAGCTTTCATGTTGCGTGTATGTCTAAGTGTGTAGCCTCAAAAGAGAAGGCACAGGACAGTTTTCTCTCGAAAGGATATGTAAGAATACCACTTCATAAGGAAATACAGTTTTGCAGAGTAAAGACATATACGTACGCATTGGAAACTCTTTACGAGAAGAAATAACGCATAGTACAAAATTAGCTTGTATCTCCAAAACTACATGTTGTATCTCGAAAAGAATTGTTGTGGCGTGTACGTCTTAACATGTAGCATCTAAAGAGAACCAAAAGGAGAATTTTCTTTCGTCAAAATTTTTCAGAAAATCACGTTTTAAGGAAATCCCGCATCGTGCGAAATTATCTTGTTTTTCCTAAACAACACGTTGTAAGTCGAAAAGCTTTCATGTTGCGTGTATGTCTAAGTGTGTAGCCTCAAAAGAGAAGGCACAGGACAGTTTTCTCTCGAAAGGATATGTAAGAATACCACTTCATAAGGAAATACAGTTTTGCAGAGTAAAGACATATACGTACGCATTGGAAACTCTTTACGAGAAGAAATAACGCATAGTACAAAATTAGCTTGTATCTCCAAAACTACACGTTGTATCTCGAAAAGAATTGTTGTGGCGTGTACGTCTTAACATGTAGCATCTAAAGAGAACCAAAAGGAGAATTTTCTTTCGTCAAAATTTTTCAGAAAATCACGTTTTAAGGAAATCCCGCATCGTGCGAAATTATCTTGTTTTTCCTAAACAACACGTTGTAAGTCGAAAAACTTTCATGTTGCGTGTATGTCTAAGTGTGTAGCCTCAAAAGAGAAGGCACAGGACAGTTTTCTCTCGAAAGGATATGTAAGAATACCACTTCATAAGGAAATACAGTTTTGCAGCGTAAAGACATATAGGTACGCATTGGAAACTCTTTACGAGAAGAAATAACGCATAGTACAAAATTAGCTTGTATCTCCAAAACTACACGTTGTATCTCGAAAAGAATTGTTGTGGCGTGTACGTCTTAACATGTAGCATCTAAAGAGAACCAAAAGGAGAATTTTCTTTCGTCAAAATTTTTCAGAAAATCACGTTTTAAGGAAATCCCGCATCGTGCGAAATTATCTTGTTTTTCCTAAACAACACGTTGTAAGTCGAAAAGCTTTCATGTTGCGTGTATGTCTAAGTGTGTAGCCTCAAAAGAGAAGGCACAGGACAGTTTTCTCTCGAAAGGATATGTAAGAATACCACTTCATAAGGAAATACAGTTTTGCAGAGTAAAGACATATACGTACGCATTGGAAACTCTTTACGAGAAGAAATAACGCATAGTACAAAATTAGCTTGTATCTCCAAAACTACACGTTGTATCTCGAAAAGAATTGTTGTGGCGTGTACGTCTTAACATGTAGCATGTAAAGAGAACCAAAAGGAGAATTTTCTTTCGTCAAAATTTTTCAGAAAATCACGTTTTAAGGAAATCCCGCATCGTGCGAAATTATCTTGTTTTTCCTAAACAACACGTTGTAAGTCGAAAAGCTTTCATGTTGCGTGTATGTCTAAGTGTGTAGCCTCAAAAGAGAAGGCACAGGACAGTTTTCTCTCGAAAGGATATGTAAGAATACCACTTCATAAGGAAATACAGTTTTGCAGAGTAAAGACATATACGTATGCATTGGAAACTCTTTACGAGAAGAAATAACGCATAGTACAAAATTAGCTTGTATCTCCAAAACTACACGTTGTATCTCGAAAAGAATTGTTGTGGCGTGTACGTCTTAACATGTAGCATCTAAAGAGAACCAAAAGGAGAATTTTCTTTCGTCAAAATTTTTCAGAAAATCACGTTTTAAGGAAATCCCGCATCGTGCGAAATTATCTTGTTTTTCCTAAACAACACGTTGTAAGTCGAAAAGCTTTCATGTTGCGTGTATGTCTAAGTGTGTAGCCTCAAAAGAGAAGGCACAGGACAGTTTTCTCTCGAAAGGATATGTAAGAATACCACTTCATAAGGAAATACAGTTTTGCAGAGTAAAGACATATACGTACGCATTGGAAACTCTTTACGAGAAGAAATAACGCATAGTACAAAATTAGCTTGTATCTCCAAAACTACACGTTGTATCTCGAAAAGAATTGTTGTGGCATGTACGTCTTAACAAGTAGCATCTAAAGAGAACCAAAAGGAGAATTTTCTTTCGTCAAAATTTTTCAGAAAATCACGTTTTAAGGAAATCCCGCATCGTGCGAAATTATCTTGTTTTTCCTAAACAACACGTTGTAAGTCGAAAAGCTTTCATGTTGCGTGTATGTCTAAGTGTGTAGCCTCAAAAGAGAAGGCACAGGACAGTTTTCTCTCGAAAGGATATGTAAGAATACCACTTCATAAGGAAATACAGTTGTGCAGCATAAAGACATATACGTACGCATTGGAAACTCTTTACGAGAAGAAATAACGCATAGTACAAAATTAGCTTGTATCTCCAAAACTACACGTTGTATCTCGAAAAGAATTGTTGTGGCGTGTACGTCTTAACATGTAGCATGTAAAGAGAACCAAAAGGAGAATTTTCTTTCGTCAAAATTTTTCAGAAAATCACGTTTTAAGGAAATCCCGCATCGTGCGAAATTATCTTGTTTTTCCTAAACAACACGTTGTAAGTCGAAAAGCTTTCATGTTGCGTGTATGTCTAAGTGTGTAGCCTCAAAAGAGAAGGCACAGGACAGTTTTCTCTCGAAAGGATATGTAAGAATACCACTTCATAAGGAAATACAGTTTTGCAGCGTAAAGACATATACGTACGCATTGGAAACTCTTTACGAGAAGAAATAACGCATAGTACAAAATTAGCTTGCATCTCCAAAACTACACGTTGTATCTCGAAAAGAATTGTTGTGGCGTGTACGTCTTAACATGTAGCATCTAAAGAGAACCAAAAGGAGAATTTTCTTTCGTCAAAATTTTTCAGAAAATCACGTTTTAAGGAAATCCCGCATCGTGCGAAATTATCTTGTTTTTCCTAAACAACACGTTGTAAGTCGAAAAGCTTTCATGTTGCGTGTATGTCTAAGTGTGTAGCCTCAAAAGAGAAGGCACAGGACAGTTTTCTCTCGAAAGGATATGTAAGAATACCACTTCATAAGGAAATACAGTTTTGCAGAGTAAAGACATATACGTACGCATTGGAAACTCTTTACGAGAAGAAATAACGCATAGTACAAAATTAGCTTGTATCTCCAAAACTACACGTTGTATCTCGAAAAGAATTGTTGTGGCATGTACGTCTTAACAAGTAGCATCTAAAGAGAACCAAAAGGAGAATTTTCTTTCGTCAAAATTTTTCAGAAAATCACGTTTTAAGGAAATCCCGCATCGTGCGAAATTATCTTGTTTTTCCTAAACAACACGTTGTAAGTCGAAAAGCTTTCATGTTGCGTGTATGTCTAAGTGTGTAGCCTCAAAAGAGAAGGCACAGGACAGTTTTCTCTCGAAAGGATATGTAAGAATACCACTTCATAAGGAAATACAGTTGTGCAGCATAAAGACATATACGTACGCATTGGAAACTCTTTACGAGAAGAAATAACGCATAGTACAAAATTAGCTTGTATCTCCAAAACTACACGTTGTATCTCGAAAAGAATTGTTGTGGCGTGTACGTCTTAACATGTAGCATCTAAAGAGAACCAAAAGGAGAATTTTCTTTCGTCAAAATTTTTCAGAAAATCACGTTTTAAGGAAATCCCGCATCGTGCGAAATTATCTTGTTTTTCCTAAACAACACGTTGTAAGTCGAAAAGCTTTCATGTTGCGTGTATGTCTAAGTGTGTAGCCTCAAAAGAGAAGGCACAGGACAGTTTTCTCTCGAAAGGATATGTAAGAATACCACTTCATAAGGAAATACAGTTTTGCAGCGTAAAGACATATACGTACGCATTGGAAACTCTTTACGAGAAGAAATAACGCATAGTACAAAATTAGCTTGTATCTCCAAAACTACACGTTGTATCTCGAAAAGAATTGTTGTGGCGTGTACGTCTTACCATGTAGCATCTAAAGAGAACCAAAAGGAGAATTTTCTTTCGTCAAAATTTTTCAGAAAATCACGTTTTAAGGAAATCCCGCATCGTGCGAAATTATCTTGTTTTTCCTAAACAACACGTTGTAAGTCGAAAAGCTTTCATGTTGCGTGTATGTCTAAGTGTGTAGCCTCAAAAGAGAAGGCACAGGACAGTTTTCTCTCGAAAGGATATGTAAGAATACCACTTCATAAGGAAATACAGTTTTGCAGAGTAAAGACATATACGTACGCATTGGAAACTCTTTACGAGAAGAAATAACGCATAGTAAAAAATTAGCTTGTATCTCCAAAACTACACGTTGTATCTCGAAAAGAATTGTTGTGGCGTGTACGTCTTAACATGTAGCATCTAAAGAGAACCAAAAGGAGAATTTTCTTTCGTCAAAATTTTTCAGAAAATCACGTTTTAAGGAAATCCCGCATCGTGCGAAATTATCTTGTTTTTCCTAAACAACACGTTGTAAGTCGAAAAGCTTTCATGTTGCGTGTATGTCTAAGTGTGTAGCCTCAAAAGAGAAGGCACAGGACAGTTTTCTCTCGAAAGGATATGTAAGAATACCACTTCATAAGGAAATACAGTTTTGCAGAGTAAAGACATATACGTACGCATTGGAAACTCTTTACGAGAAGAAATAACGCATAGTACAAAATTAGCTTGTATCTCCAAAACTACACGTTGTATCTCGAAAAGAATTGTTGTGGCATGTACGTCTTAACAAGTAGCATCTGAAGAGAACCAAAAGGAGAATTTTCTTTCGTCAAAATTTTTCAGAAAATCACGTTTTAAGGAAATCCCGCATCGTGCGAAATTATCTTGTTTTTCCTAAACAACACGTTGTAAGTCGAAAAGCTTTCATGTTGCGTGTATGTCTAAGTGTGTAGCCTCAAAAGAGAAGGCACAGGACAGTTTTCTCTCGAAAGGATATGTAAGAATACCACTTCATAAGGAAATACAGTTGTGCAGCATAAAGACATATACGTACGCATTGGAAACTCTTTACGAGAAGAAATAACGCATAGTACAAAATTAGCTTGTATCTCCAAAACTACACGTTGTATCTCGAAAAGAATTGTTGTGGCGTGTACGTCTTAACATGTAGCATGTAAAGAGAACCAAAAGGAGAATTTTCTTTCGTCAAAATTTTTCAGAAAATCACGTTTTAAGGAAATCCCGCATCGTGCGAAATTATCTTGTTTTTCCTAAACAACACGTTGTAAGTCGAAAAGCTTTCATGTTGCGTGTATGTCTAAGTGTGTAGCCTCAAAAGAGAAGGCACAGGACAGTTTTCTCTCGAAAGGATATGTAAGAATACCACTTCATAAGGAAATACAGTTTTGCAGCGTAAAGACATATACGTACGCATTGGAAACTCTTTACGAGAAGAAATAACGCATAGTACAAAATTAGCTTGCATCTCCAAAACTACACGTTGTATCTCGAAAAGAATTGTTGTGGCGTGTACGTCTTAACATGTAGCATCTAAAGAGAACCAAAAGGAGAATTTTCTTTCGTCAAAATTTTTCAGAAAATCACGTTTTAAGGAAATCCCGCATCGTGCGAAATTATCTTGTTTTTCCTAAACAACACGTTGTAAGTCGAAAAGCTTTCATGTTGCGTGTATGTCTAAGTGTGTAGCCTCAAAAGAGAAGGCACAGGACAGTTTTCTCTCGAAAGGATATGTAAGAATACCACTTCATAAGGAAATACAGTTTTGCAGAGTAAAGACATATACGTACGCATTGGAAACTCTTTACGAGAAGAAATAACGCATAGTACAAAATTAGCTTGTATCTCCAAAACTACACGTTGTATCTCGAAAAGAATTGTTGTGGCATGTACGTCTTAACAAGTAGCATCTAAAGAGAACCAAAAGGAGAATTTTCTTTCGTCAAAATTTTTCAGAAAATCACGTTTTAAGGAAATCCCGCATCGTGCGAAATTATCTTGTTTTTCCTAAACAACACGTTGTAAGTCGAAAAGCTTTCATGTTGCGTGTATGTCTAAGTGTGTAGCCTCAAAAGAGAAGGCACAGGACAGTTTTCTCTCGAAAGGATATGTAAGAATACCACTTCATAAGGAAATACAGTTGTGCAGCATAAAGACATATACGTACGCATTGGAAACTCTTTACGAGAAGAAATAACGCATAGTACAAAATTAGCTTGTATCTCCAAAACTACACGTTGTATCTCGAAAAGAATTGTTGTGGCGTGTACGTCTTAACATGTAGCATCTAAAGAGAACCAAAAGGAGAATTTTCTTTCGTCAAAATTTTTCAGAAAATCACGTTTTAAGGAAATCCCGCATCGTGCGAAATTATCTTGTTTTTCCTAAACAACACGTTGTAAGTCGAAAAGCTTTCATGTTGCGTGTATGTCTAAGTGTGTAGCCTCAAAAGAGAAGGCACAGGACAGTTTTCTCTCGAAAGGATATGTAAGAATACCACTTCATAAGGAAATACAGTTTTGAAGCGTAAAGACATATACGTACGCATTGGAAACTCTTTACGAGAAGAAATAACGCATCGTACAAAATTAGCTTGTATCTCCAAAACTACACGTTGTATCTCGAAAAGAATTGTTGTGGCGTGTACGTCTTAACATGTAGCATCTAAAGAGAACCAAAAGGAGAATTTTCTTTCGTCAAAATTTTTCAGAAAATCACGTTTTAAGGAAATCCCGCATCGTGCGAAATTATCTTGTTTTTCCTAAACAACACGTTGTAAGTCGAAAAGCTTTCATGTTGCGTGTATGTCTAAGTGTGTAGCCTCAAAAGAGAAGGCACAGGACAGTTTTCTCTCGAAAGGATATGTAAGAATACCACTTCATAAGGAAATACAGTTTTGCAGAGTAAAGACATATACGTACGCATTGGAAACTCTTTACGAGAAGAAATAACGCATAGTAAAAAATTAGCTTGTATCTCCAAAACTACACGTTGTATCTCGAAAAGAATTGTTGTGGCGTGTACGTCTTAACATGTAGCATCTAAAGAGAACCAAAAGGAGAATTTTCTTTCGTCAAAATTTTTCAGAAAATCACGTTTTAAGGAAATCCCGCATCGTGCGAAATTATCTTGTTTTTCCTAAACAACACGTTGTAAGTCGAAAAGCTTTCATGTTGCGTGTATGTCTAAGTGTGTAGCCTCAAAAGAGAAGGCACAGGACAGTTTTCTCTCGAAAGGATATGTAAGAATACCACTTCATAAGGAAATACAGTTTTGCAGCATAAAGACATATACGTACGCATTGGAAACTCTTTACGAGAAGAAATAACGCATAGTACAAAATTAGCTTGTATCTCCAAAACTACACGTTGTATCTCGAAAAGAATTGTTGTGGCGTGTACGTCTTAACATGTAGCATCTAAAGAGAACCAAAAGGAGAATTTTCTTTCGTCAAAATTTTTCAAAAAATCACGTTTTAAGGAAATCCCGCATCGTGCGAAATTATCTTGTTTTTCCTAAACAACACGTTGTAAGTCGAAAAGCTTTCATGTTGCGTGTATGTCTAAGTGTGTAGCCTCAAAAGAGAAGGCACAGGACAGTTTTCTCTCGAAAGGATATGTAAGAATACCACTTCATAAGGAAATACAGTTTTGCAGAGTAAAGACATATACGTACGCATTGGAAACTCTTTACGAGAAGAAATAACGCATAGTAAAAAATTAGCTTGTATCTCCAAAACTACACGTTGTATCTCGAAAAGAATTGTTGTGGCGTGTACGTCTTAACATGTAGCATCTAAAGAGAACCAAAAGGAGAATTTTCTTTCGTCAAAATTTTTCAGAAAATCACGTTTTAAGGAAATCCCGCATCGTGCGAAATTATCTTGTTTTTCCTAAACAACACGTTGTAAGTCGAAAAGCTTTCATGTTGCGTGTATGTCTAAGTGTGTAGCCTCAAAAGAGAAGGCACAGGACAGTTTTCTCTCGAAAGGATATGTAAGAATACCACTTCATAAGGAAATACAGTTTTGCAGAGTAAAGACATATACGTACGCATTGGAAACTCTTTACGAGAAGAAATAACGCATAGTACAAAATTAGCTTGTATCTCCAAAACTACATGTTGTATCTCGAAAAGAATTGTTGTGGCGTGTACGTCTTAACATGTAGCATCTAAAGAGAACCAAAAGGAGAATTTTCTTTCGTCAAAATTTTTCAGAAAATCACGTTTTAAGGAAATCCCGCATCGTGCGAAATTATCTTGTTTTTCCTAAACAACACGTTGTAAGTCGAAAAGCTTTCATGTTGCGTGTATGTCTAAGTGTGTAGCCTCAAAAGAGAAGGCACAGGACAGTTTTCTCTCGAAAGGATATGTAAGAATACCACTTCATAAGGAAATACAGTTTTGCAGAGTTAAGACATATACGTACGCATTGGAAACTCTTTACGAGAAGAAATAACGCATAGTACGAAATTAGCTTGTATCTCCAAAACTACATGTTGTATCTCGAAAAGAATTGTTGTGGCGTGTACGTCTTAACATGTAGCATCTAAAGAGAACCAAAAGGAGAATTTTCTTTCGTCAAAATTTTTCAGAAAATCACGTTTTAAGGAAATCCCGCATCGTGCGAAATTATCTTGTTTTTCCTAAACAACACGTTGTTAGTCGAAAAGCTTTCATGTTGCGTGTATGTCTAAGTGTGTAGCCTCAAAAGAGAAGGCACAGGACAGTTTTCTCTCGAAAGGATATGTAAGAATACCACTTCATAAGGAAATACAGTTTTGCAGCGTAAAGACATATACGTACGCATTGGAAACTCTTTACGAGAAGAAATAACGCATAGTACAAAATTAGCTTGTATCTCCAAAACTACACGTTGTATCTCGAAAAGAATTGTTGTGGCGTGTACGTCTTAACATGTAGCATCTAAAGAGAACCAAAAGGAGAATTTTCTTTCGTCAAAATTTTTCAGAAAATCACGTTTTAAGGAAATCCCGCATCGTGCGAAATTATCTTGTTTTTCCTAAACAACACGTTGTAAGTCGAAAAACTTTCATGTTGCGTGTATGTCTAAGTGTGTAGCCTCAAAAGAGAAGGCACAGGACAGTTTTCTCTCGAAAGGATATGTAAGAATACCACTTCATAAGGAAATACAGTTTTGCAGCGTAAAGACATATACGTACGCATTGGAAACTCTTTACGAGAAGAAATAACGCATAGTACAAAATTAGCTTGTATCTCCAAAACTACACGTTGTATCTCGAAAAGAATTGTTGTGGCGTGTACGTCTTAACATGTAGCATCTAAAGAGAACCAAAAGGAGAATTTTCTTTCGTCAAAATTTTTCAGAAAATCACGTTTTAAGGAAATCCCGCATCGTGCGAAATTATCTTGTTTTTCCTAAACAACACGTTGTAAGTCGAAAAGCTTTCATGTTGCGTGTATGTCTAAGTGTGTAGCCTCAAAAGAGAAGGCACAGGACAGTTTTCTCAGAAAGGATATGTAAGAATACCACTTCATAAGGAAATACAGTTTTGCAGAGTAAAGACATATACGTACGCATTGGAAACTCTTTACGAGAAGAAATAACGCATAGTACAAAATTAGCTTGTATCTCCAAAACTACACGTTGTATCTCGAAAAGAATTGTTGTGGCGTGTACGTCTTAACATGTAGCATGTAAAGAGAACCAAAAGGAGAATTTTCTTTCGTCAAAATTTTTCAGAAAATCACGTTTTAAGGAAATCCCGCATCGTGCGAAATTATGTTGTTTTTCCTAAACAACACGTTGTAAGTCGAAAAGCTTTCATGTTGCGTGTATGTCTAAGTGTGTAGCCTCAAAAGAGAAGGCACAGGACAGTTTTCTCTCGAAAGGATATGTAAGAATACCACTTCATAAGGTAATACAGTTTTGCAGAGTAAAGACATATACGTACGCATTGGAAACTCTTTACGAGAAGAAATAACGCATAGTACAAAATTAGCTTGTATCTCCAAAACTACACGTTGTATCTCGAAAAGAATTGTTGTGGCGTGTACGTCTTAACATGTAGCATCTAAAGAGAACCAAAAGGAGAATTTTCTTTCGTCAAAATTTTTCAGAAAATCACGTTTTAAGGAAATCCCGCATCGTGCGAAATTATCTTGTTTTTCCTAAACAACACGTTGTAAGTCGAAAAGCTTTCATGTTGCGTGTATGTCTAAGTGTGTAGCCTCAAAAGAGAAGGCACAGGACAGTTTTCTCACGAAAGGATATGTAAGAATACCACTTCATAAGGAAATACAGTTTTGCAGAGTAAAGACATATACGTACGCATTGGAAACTCTTTACGAGAAGAAATAACGCATAGTACAAAATTAGCTTGTATCTCCAAAACTACACGTTGTATCTCGAAAAGAATTGTTGTGGCGTGTACGTCTTAACATGTAGCATGTAAAGAGAACCAAAAGGAGAATTTTCTTTCGTCAAAATTTTTCAGAAAATCACGTTTTAAGGAAATCCCGCATCGTGCGAAATTATCTTGTTTTTCCTAAACAACACGTTGTAAGTCGAAAAGCTTTCATGTTGCGTGTATGTCTAAGTGTGTAGCCTCAAAAGAGAAGGCACAGGACAGTTTTCTCTCGAAAGGATATGTAAGAATACCACTTCATAAGGAAATACAGTTTTGCAGAGTAAAGACATATACGTACGCATTGGAAACTCTTTACGAGAAGAAATAACGCATAGTACAAAATTAGCTTGTATCTCCAAAACTACACGTTGTATCTCGAAAAGAATTGTTGTGGCGTGTACGTCTTAACATGTAGCATCTAAAGAGAACCAAAAGGAGAATTTTCTTTCGTCAAAATTTTTCAGAAAATCACGTTTTAAGGAAATCCCGCATCGTGCGAAATTATCTTGTTTTTCCTAAACAACACGTTGTAAGTCGAAAAGCTTTCATGTTGCGTGTATGTCTAAGTGTGTAGCCTCAAAAGAGAAGGCACAGGACAGTTTTCTCTCGAAAGGATATGTAAGAATACCACTTCATAAGGAAATACAGTTTTGCAGAGTAAAGACATATACGTACGCATTGGAAACTCTTTACGAGAAGAAATAACGCATAGTACAAAATTAGCTTGTATCTCCAAAACTACACGTTGTATCTCGAAAAGAATTGTTGTGGCGTGTACGTCTTAACAAGTAGCATCTAAAGAGAACCAAAAGGAGAATTTTCTTTCGTCAAAATTTTTCAGAAAATCACGTTTTAAGGAAATCCCGCATCGTGCGAAATTATCTTGTTTTTCCTAAACAACACGTTGTAAGTCGAAAAGCTTTCATGTTGCGTGTATGTCTAAGTGTGTAGCCTCAAAAGAGAAGGCACAGGACAGTTTTCTCTCGAAAGGATATGTAAGAATACCACTTCATAAGGAAATACAGTTGTGCAGCATAAAGACATATACGTACGCATTGGAAACTCTTTACGAGAAGAAATAACGCATAGTACAAAATTAGCTTGCATCTCCAAAACTACACGTTGTATCTCGAAAAGAATTGTTGTGGCGTGTACGTCTTAACATGTAGCATGTAAAGAGAACCAAAAGGAGAATTTTCTTTCGTCAAAATTTTTCAGAAAATCACGTTTTAAGGAAATCCCGCATCGTGCGAAATTATCTTGTTTTTCCTAAACAACACGTTGTAAGTCGAAAAGCTTTCATGTTGCGTGTATGTCTAAGTGTGTAGCCTCAAAAGAGAAGGCACAGGACAGTTTTCTCTCGAAAGGATATGTAAGAATACCACTTCATAAGGAAATACAGTTTTGCAGCGTAAAGACATATACGTACGCATTGGAAACTCTTTACGAGAAGAAATAACGCATAGTACAAAATTAGCTTGCATCTCCAAAACTACACGTTGTATCTCGAAAAGAATTGTTGTGGCGTGTACGTCTTAACATGTAGCATCTAAAGAGAACCAAAAGGAGAATTTTCTTTCGTCAAAATTTTTCAGAAAATCACGTTTTAAGGAAATCCCGCATCGTGCGAAATTATCTTGTTTTTCCTAAACAGCACGTTGTAAGTCGAAAAGCTTTCATGTTGCGTGTATGTCTAAGTGTGTAGCCTCAAAAGAGAAGGCACAGGACAGTTTTCTCTCGAAAGGATATGTAAGAATACCACTTCATAAGGAAATACAGTTTTGCAGAGTAAAGACATATACGTACGCATTGGAAACTCTTTACGAGAAGAAATAACGCATAGTACAAAATTAGCTTGTATCTCCAAAACTACACGTTGTATCTCGAAAAGAATTGTTGTGGCGTGTACGTCTTAACAAGTAGCATCTAAAGAGAACCAAAAGGAGAATTTTCTTTCGTCAAAATTTTTCAGAAAATCACGTTTTAAGGAAATCCCGCATCGTGCGAAATTATCTTGTTTTTCCTAAACAACACGTTGTAAGTCGAAAAGCTTTCATGTTGCGTGTATGTCTAAGTGTGTAGCCTCAAAAGAGAAGGCACAGGACAGTTTTCTCTCGAAAGGATATGTAAGAATACCACTTCATAAGGAAATACAGTTTTGCAGAGTAAAGACATATACGTACGCATTGGAAACTCTTTACGAGAAGAAATAACGCATAGTACAAAATTAGCTTGTATCTCCAAAACTACACGTTGTATCTCGAAAAGAATTGTTGTGGCGTGTACGTCTTAACATGTAGCATCTAAAGAGAACCAAAAGGAGAATTTTCTTTCGTCAAAATTTTTCAGAAAATCACGTTTTAAGGAAATCCCGCATCGTGCGAAATTATCATGTTTTTCCTAAACAACACGTTGTAAGTCGAAAAGCTTTCATGTTGCGTGTATGTCTAAGTGTGTAGCCTCAAAAGAGAAGGCACAGGACAGTTTTATCTCGAAAGGATATGTAAGAATACCACTTCATAAGGAAATACAGTTTTGCAGCATAAAGACATATACGTACGCATTGGAAACTCTTTACGAGAAGAAATAACGCATAGTACGAAATTAGCTTGTATCTCCAAAACTACACGTTGTATCTCGAAAAGAATTGTTGTGGCGTGTACGTCTTAACATGTAGCATGTAAAGAGAACCAAAAGGAGAATTTTCTTTCGTCAAAATTTTTCAGAAAATCACGTTTTAAGGAAATCCCGCATCGTGCGAAATTATCTTGTTTTTCCTAAACAACACGTTGTAAGTCGAAAAGCTTTCATGTTGCGTGTATGTCTAAGTGTGTAGCCTCAAAAGAGAAGGCACAGGACAGTTTTCTCTCGAAAGGATATGTAAGAATACCACTTCATAAGGAAATACAGTTTTGCAGAGTAAAGACATATACGTACGCATTGGAAACTCTTTACGAGAAGAAATAACGCATAGTAAAAAATTAGCTTGTATCTCCAAAACTACACGTTGTATCTCGAAAAGAATTGTTGTGGCGTGTACGTCTTAACATGTAGCATCTAAAGAGAACCAAAAGCAGAATTTTCTTTCGTCAAAATTTTTCAGAAAATCACGTTTTAAGGAAATCTCGCATCGTGCGAAATTATCTTGTTTTTCCTAAACAACACGTTGTAAGTCGAAAAGCTTTCATGTTGCGTGTATGTCTAAGTGTGTAGCCTCAAAAGAGAAGGCACAGGACAGTTTTCTCTCGAAAGGATATGTAAGAATACCACTTCATAAGGAAATACAGTTTTGCAGCGTAAAGACATATACGTACGCATTGGAAACTCTTTACGAGAAGAAATAACGCATCGTACAAAATTAGCTTGTATCTCCAAAACTACACGTTGTATCTCGAAAAGAATTGTTGTGGCGTGTACGTCTTACCATGTAGCATCTAAAGAGAACCAAAAGGAGAATTTTCTTTCGTCAAAATTTTTCAGAAAATCACGTTTTAAGGAAATCCCGCATCGTGCGAAATTATCTTGTTTTTCCTAAACAACACGTTGTAAGTCGAAAAGCTTTCATGTTGCGTGTATGTCTAAGTGTGTAGCCTCAAAAGAGAAGGCACAGGACAGTTTTCTCTCGAAAGGATATGTAAGAATACCACTTCATAAGGAAATACAGTTTTGCAGAGTAAAGACATATACGTACGCATTGGAAACTCTTTACGAGAAGAAATAACGCATCGTACAAAATTAGCTTGTATCTCCAAAACTACACGTTGTATCTCGAAAAGAATTGTTGTGGCGTGTACGTCTTAACATGTAGCATCTAAAGAGAACCAAAAGGAGAATTTTCTTTCGTCAAAATTTTTCAGAAAATCACGTTTTAAGGAAATCCCGCATCGTGCGAAATTATCTTGTTTTTCCTAAACAACACGTTGTAAGTCGAAAAGCTTTCATGTTGCGTGTATGTCTAAGTGTGTAGCCTCAAAAGAGAAGGCACAGGACAGTTTTCTCTCGAAAGGATATGTAAGAATACCACTTCATAAGGAAATACAGTTTTGCAGAGTAAAGACATATACGTACGCATTGGAAACTCTTTACGAGAAGAAATAACGCATAGTACAAAATTAGCTTGTATCTCCAAAACTACACGTTGTATCTCGAAAAGAATTGTTGTGGCGTGTACGTCTTAACATGTAGCATCTAAAGAGAACCAAAAGGAGAATTTTCTTTCGTCAAAATTTTTCAGAAAATCACGTTTTAAGGAAATCCCGCATCGTGCGAAATTATCTTGTTTTTCCTAAACAACACGTTGTAAGTCGAAAAGCTTTCATGTTGCGTGTATGTCTAAGTGTGTAGCCTCAAAAGAGAAGGCACAGGACAGTTTTCTCTCGAAAGGATATGTAAGAATACCACTTCATAAGGAAATACAGTTTTGCAGAGTAAAGACATATACGTACGCATTGGAAACTCTTTACGAGAAGAAATAACGCATAGTACAAAATTAGCTTGTATCTCCAAAACTACACGTTGTATCTCGAAAAGAATTGTTGTGGCGTGTACGTCTTAACATGTAGCATCTAAAGAGAACCAAAAGGAGAATTTTCTTTCGTCAAAATTTTTCAGAAAATCACGTTTTAAGGAAATCCCGCATCGTGCGAAATTATCTTGTTTTTCCTAAACAACACGTTGTAAGTCGAAAAGCTTTCATGTTGCGTGTATGTCTAAGTGTGTAGCCTCAAAAGAGAAGGCACAGGACAGTTTTCTCTCGAAAGGATATGTAAGAATACCACTTCATAAGGAAATACAGTTTTGCAGAGTAAAGACATATACGTACGCATTGGAAACTCTTTACGAGAAGAAATAACGCATAGTACAAAATTAGCTTGTATCTCCAAAACTACACGTTGTATCTCGAAAAGAATTGTTGTGGCGTGTACGTCTTAACATGTAGCATCTAAAGAGAACCAAAAGGAGAATTTTCTTTCGTCAAAATTTTTCAGAAAATCACGTTTTAAGGAAATCCCGCATCGTGCGAAATTATCTTGTTTTTCCTAAACAACACGTTGTAAGTCGAAAAGCTTTCATGTTGCGTGTATGTCTAAGTGTGTAGCCTCAAAAGAGAAGGCACAGGACAGTTTTCTCTCGAAAGGATATGTAAGAATACCACTTCATAAGGAAATACAGTTTTGCAGAGTAAAGACATATACGTACGCATTGGAAACTCTTTACGAGAAGAAATAACGCATAGTACAAAATTAGCTTGTATCTCCAAAACTACACGTTGTATCTCGAAAAGAATTGTTGTGGCGTGTACGTCTTAACATGTAGCATCTAAAGAGAACCAAAAGGAGAATTTTCTTTCGTCAAAATTTTTCAGAAAATCACGTTTTAAGGAAATCCCGCATCGTGCGAAATTATCTTGTTTTTCCTAAACAACACGTTGTAAGTCGAAAAGCTTTCATGTTGCGTGTATGTCTAAGTGTGTAGCCTCAAAAGAGAAGGCACAGGACAGTTTTCTCTCGAAAGGATATGTAAGAATACCACTTCATAAGGAAATACAGTTGTGCAGCATAAAGACATATACGTACGCATTGGAAACTCTTTACGAGAAGAAATAACGCATAGTACAAAATTAGCTTGTATCTCCAAAACTACACGTTGTATCTCGAAAAGAATTGTTGTGGCGTGTACGTCTTAACATGTAGCATGTAAAGAGAACCAAAAGGAGAATTTTCTTTCGTCAAAATTTTTCAGAAAATCACGTTTTAAGGAAATCCCGCATCGTGCGAAATTATATTGTTTTTCCTAAACAACACGTTGTAAGTCGAAAAGCTTTCATGTTGCGTGTATGTCTAAGTGTGTAGCCTCAAAAGAGAAGGCACAGGACAGTTTTCTCTCGAAAGGATATGTAAGAATACCACTTCATAAGGAAATACAGTTTTGCAGCGTAAAGACATATACGTACGCATTGGAAACTCTTTACGAGAAGAAATAACGCATAGTACAAAATTAGCTTGCATCTCCAAAACTACACGTTGTATCTCGAAAAGAATTGTTGTGGCGTGTACGTCTTAACATGTAGCATCTAAAGAGAACCAAAAGGAGAATTTTCTTTCGTCAAAATTTTTCAGAAAATCACGTTTAAGGAAATCCCGCATCGTGCGAAATTATCTTGTTTTTCCTAAACAACACGTTGTAAGTCGAAAAGCTTTCATGTTGCGTGTATGTCTAAGTGTGTAGCCTCAAAAGAGAAGGCACAGGACAGTTTTCTCTCGAAAGGATATGTAAGAATACCACTTCATAAGGAAATACAGTTTTGCAGCGTAAAGACATATACGTACGCATTGGAAACTCTTTACGAGAAGAAATAACGCATAGTACAAAATTAGCTTGCATCTCCAAAACTACACGTTGTATCTCGAAAAGAATTGTTGTGGCGTGTACGTCTTAACATGTAGCATCTAAAGAGAACCAAAAGGAGAATTTTCTTTCGTCAAAATTTTTCAGAAAATCACGTTTAAGGAAATCCCGCATCGTGCGAAATTATCTTGTTTTTCCTAAACAACACGTTGTAAGTCGAAAAGCTTTCATGTTGCGTGTATGTCTAAGTGTGTAGCCTCAAAAGAGAAGGCACAGGACAGTTTTCTCTCGAAAGGATATGTAAGAATACCACTTCATAAGGAAATACAGTTTTGCAGAGTAAAGACATATACGTACGCATTGGAAACTCTTTACGAGAAGAAATAACGCATAGTACAAAATTAGCTTGTATCTCCAAAACTACACGTTGTATCTCGAAAAGAATTGTTGTGGCGTGTACGTCTTAACATGTAGCATCTAAAGAGAACCAAAAGGAGAATTTTCTTTCGTCAAAATTTTTCAGAAAATCACGTTTTAAGGAAATCCCGCATCGTGCGAAATTATCTTGTTTTTCCTAAACAACACGTTGTAAGTCGAAAAGCTTTCATGTTGCGTGTATGTCTAAGTGTGTAGCCTCAAAAGAGAAGGCACAGGACAGTTTTCTCTCGAAAGGATATGTAAGAATACCACTTCATAAGGAAATACAGTTTTGCAGCGTAAAGACATATACGTACGCATTGGAAACTCTTTACGAGAAGAAATAACGCATAGTACAAAATTAGCTTGTATCTCCAAAACTACACGTTGTATCTCGAAAAGAATTGTTGTGGCGTGTACGTCTTAACATGTAGCATCTAAAGAGAACCAAAAGGAGAATTTTCTTTCGTCAAAATTTTTCAGAAAATCACGTTTTAAGGAAATCCCGCATCGTGCGAAATTATCTTGTTTTTCCTAAACAACACGTTGTAAGTCGAAAAGCTTTCATGTTGCGTGTATGTCTAAGTGTGTAGCCTCAAAAGAGAAGGCACAGGACAGTTTTCTCTCGAAAGGATATGTAAGAATACCACTTCATAAGGAAATACAGTTTTGCAGAGTAAAGACATATACGTACGCATTGGAAACTCTTTACGAGAAGAAATAACGCATAGTACAAAATTAGCTTGTATCTCCAAAACTACACGTTGTATCTCGAAAAGAATTGTTGTGGCGTGTACGTCTTAACATGTAGCATCTAAAGAGAACCAAAAGGAGAATTTTCTTTCGTCAAAATTTTTCAGAAAATCACGTTTTAAGGAAATCCCGCATCGTGCGAAATTATCTTGTTTTTCCTAAACAACACGTTGTAAGTCGAAAAGCTTTCATGTTGCGTGTATGTCTAAGTGTGTAGCCTCAAAAGAGAAGGCACAGGACAGTTTTCTCTCGAAAGGATATGTAAGAATACCACTTCATAAGGAAATACAGTTTTGCAGAGTAAAGACATATACGTACGCATTGGAAACTCTTTACGAGAAGAAATAACGCATAGTACAAAATTAGCTTGTATCTCCAAAACTACACGTTGTATCTCGAAAAGAATTGTTGTGGCGTGTACGTCTTAACATGTAGCATCTAAAGAGAACCAAAAGGAGAATTTTCTTTCGTCAAAATTTTTCAGAAAATCACGTTTTAAGGAAATCCCGCATCGTGCGAAATTATCTTGTTTTTCCTAAACAACACGTTGTAAGTCGAAAAGCTTTCATGTTGCGTGTATGTCTAAGTGTGTAGCCTCAAAAGAGAAGGCACAGGACAGTTTTCTCTCGAAAGGATATGTAAGAATACCACTTCATAAGGAAATACAGTTTTGCAGAGTAAAGACATATACGTACGCATTGGAAACTCTTTACGAGAAGAAATAACGCATAGTACAAAATTAGCTTGTATCTCCAAAACTACACGTTGTATCTCGAAAAGAATTGTTGTGGCGTGTACGTCTTAACATGTAGCATCTAAAGAGAACCAAAAGGAGAATTTTCTTTCGTCAAAATTTTTCAGAAAATCACGTTTTAAGGAAATCCCGCATCGTGCGAAATTATCTTGTTTTTCCTAAACAACACGTTGTAAGTCGAAAAGCTTTCATGTTGCGTGTATGTCTAAGTGTGTAGCCTCAAAAGAGAAGGCACAGGACAGTTTTCTCTCGAAAGGATATGTAAGAATACCACTTCATAAGGAAATACAGTTTTGCAGAGTAAAGACATATACGTACGCATTGGAAACTCTTTACGAGAAGAAATAACGCATAGTACAAAATTAGCTTGTATCTCCAAAACTACACGTTGTATCTCGAAAAGAATTGTTGTGGCGTGTACGTCTTAACATGTAGCATCTAAAGAGAACCAAAAGGAGAATTTTCTTTCGTCAAAATTTTTCAGAAAATCACGTTTTAAGGAAATCCCGCATCGTGCGAAATTATCTTGTTTTTCCTAAACAACACGTTGTAAGTCGAAAAGCTTTCATGTTGCGTGTATGTCTAAGTGTGTAGCCTCAAAAGAGAAGGCACAGGACAGTTTTCTCTCGAAAGGATATGTAAGAATACCACTTCATAAGGAAATACAGTTTTGCAGAGTAAAGACATATACGTACGCATTGGAAACTCTTTACGAGAAGAAATAACGCATAGTACAAAATTAGCTTGTATCTCCAAAACTACACGTTGTATCTCGAAAAGAATTGTTGTGGCGTGTACGTCTTAACATGTAGCATGTAAAGAGAACCAAAAGGAGAATTTTCTTTCGTCAAAATTTTTCAGAAAATCACGTTTTAAGGAAATCCCGCATCGTGCGAAATTATCTTGTTTTTCCTAAACAACACGTTGTAAGTCGAAAAGCTTTCATGTTGCGTGTATGTCTAAGTGTGTAGCCTCAAAAGAGAAGGCACAGGACAATTTTCTCTCGAAAGGATATGTAAGAATACCACTTCATAAGGAAATACAGTTTTGCAGCGTAAAGACATATACGTACGCATTGGAAACTCTTTACGAGAAGAAATAACGCATAGTACAAAATTAGCTTGCATCTCCAAAACTACACGTTGTATCTCGAAAAGAATTGTTGTGGCGTGTACGTCTTAACATGTAGCATCTAAAGAGAACCAAAGGAGAATTTTCTTTCGTCAAAATTTTTCAGAAAATCACGTTTTAAGGAAATCCCGCATCGTGCGAAATTATCTTGTTTTTCCTAAACAACACGTTGTAAGTCGAAAAGCTTTCATGTTGCGTGTATGTCTAAGTGTGTAGCCTCAAAAGAGAAGGCACAGGACAGTTTTCTCTCGAAAGGATATGTAAGAATACCACTTCATAAGGAAATACAGTTTTGCAGAGTAAAGACATATACGTACGCATTGGAAACTCTTTACGAGAAGAAATAACGCATAGTACAAAATTAGCTTGTATCTCCAAAACTACACGTTGTATCTCGAAAAGAATTGTTGTGGCATGTACGTCTTAACAAGTAGCATCTAAAGAGAACCAAAAGGAGAATTTTCTTTCGTCAAAATTTTTCAGAAAATCACGTTTTAAGGAAATCCCGCATCGTGCGAAATTATCTTGTTTTTCCTAAACAACACGTTGTAAGTCGAAAAGCTTTCATGTTGCGTGTATGTCTAAGTGTGTAGCCTCAAAAGAGAAGGCACAGGACAGTTTTCTCTCGAAAGGATATGTAAGAATACCACTTCATAAGGAAATACAGTTGTGCAGCATAAAGACATATACGTACGCATTGGAAACTCTTTACGAGAAGAAATAACGCATAGTACAAAATTAGCTTGTATCTCCAAAACTACACGTTGTATCTCGAAAAGAATTGTTGTGGCATGTACGTCTTAACAAGTAGCATCTAAAGAGAACCAAAAGGAGAATTTTCTTTCGTCAAAATTTTTCAGAAAATCACGTTTTAAGGAAATCCCGCATCGTGCGAAATTATCTTGTTTTTCCTAAACAACACGTTGTAAGTCGAAAAGCTTTCATGTTGCGTGTATGTCTAAGTGTGTAGCCTCAAAAGAGAAGGCACAGGACAGTTTTCTCTCGAAAGGATATGTAAGAATACCACTTCATAAGGAAATACAGTTGTGCAGCATAAAGACATATACGTACGCATTGGAAACTCTTTACGAGAATAAATAACGCATAGTACAAAATTAGCTTGTATCTCCAAAACTACACGTTGTATCTCGAAAAGAATTGTTGTGGCGTGTACGTCTTAACATGTAGCATCTAAAGAGAACCAAAAGGAAAATTTTCTTTCGTCAAAATTTTTCAGAAAATCACGTTTTAAGGAAATCCCGCATCGTGCGAAATTATCTTGTTTTTCCTAAACAACACGTTGTAAGTCGAAAAGCTTTCATGTTGCGTGTATGTCTAAGTGTGTAGCCTCAAAAGAGAAGGCACAGAACAGTTTTCTCTCGAAAGGATATGTAAGAATACCACTTCATAAGGAAATACAGTTTTGCAGCGTAAAGACATATACGTACGCATTGGAAACTCTTTACGAGAAGAAATAACGCATAGTACAAAATTAGCTTGTATCTCCAAAACTACACGTTGTATCTCGAAAAGAATTGTTGTGGCGTGTACGTCTTAACATGTAGCATCTAAAGAGAACCAAAAGGAGAATTTTCTTTCGTCAAAATTTTTCAGAAAATCACGTTTTAAGGAAATCCCGCATCGTGCGAAATTATCTTGTTTTTCCTAAACAACACGTTGTAAGTCGAAAAGCTTTCATGTTGCGTGTATGTCTAAGTGTGTAGCCTCAAAAGAGAAGGCACAGGACAGTTTTCTCTCGAAAGGATATGTAAGAATACCACTTCATAAGGAAATACAGTTTTGCAGAGTAAAGACATATACGTACGCATTGGAAACTCTTTACGAGAAGAAATAACGCATAGTACAAAATTAGCTTGTATCTCCAAAACTACACGTTGTATCTCGAAAAGAATTGTTGTGGCGTGTACGTCTTAACATGTAGCATCTAAAGAGAACCAAAAGGAGAATTTTCTTTCGTCAAAATTTTTCAGAAAATCACGTTTTAAGGAAATCCCGCATCGTGCGAAATTATCTTGTTTTTCCTAAACAACACGTTGTAAGTCGAAAAGCTTTCATGTTGCGTGTATGTCTAAGTGTGTAGCCTCAAAAGAGAAGGCACAGGACAGTTTTCTCTCGAAAGGATATGTAAGAATACCACTTCATAAGGAAATACAGTTTTGCAGAGTAAAGACATATACGTACGCATTGGAAACTCTTTACGAGAAGAAATAACGCATAGTAAAAAATTAGCTTGTATCTCCAAAACTACACGTTGTATCTCGAAAAGAATTGTTGTGGCGTGTACGTCTTAACATGTAGCATCTAAAGAGAACCAAAAGCAGAATTTTCTTTCGTCAAAATTTTTCAGAAAATCACGTTTTAAGGAAATCCCGCATCGTGCGAAATTATCTTGTTTTTCCTAAACAACACGTTGTAAGTCGAAAAGCTTTCATATTGCGTGTATGTCTAAGTGTGTAGCCTCAAAAGAGAAGGCACAGGACAGTTTTCTCTCGAAAGGATATGTAAGAATACCACTTCATAAGGAAATACAGTTTTGCAGCATAAAGACATATACGTACGCATTGGAAACTCTTTACGAGAAGAAATAACGCATAGTACAAAATTAGCTTGTATCTCCAAAACTACACGTTGTATCTCGAAAAGAATTGTTGTGGCGTGTACGTCTTAACATGTAGCATCTAAAGAGAACCAAAAGGAGAATTTTCTTTCGTCAAAATTTTTCAGAAAATCACGTTTTAAGGAAATCCCGCATCGTGCGAAATTATCTTGTTTTTCCTAAACAACACGTTGTAAGTCGAAAAGCTTTCATGTTGCGTGTATGTCTAAGTGTGTAGCCTCAAAAGAGAAGGCACAGGACAGTTTTCTCTCGAAAGGATATGTAAGAATACCACTTCATAAGGAAATACAGTTTTGCAGAGTAAAGACATATACGTACGCATTGGAAACTCTTTACGAGAAGAAATAACGCATAGTAAAAAATTAGCTTGTATCTCCAAAACTACACGTTGTATCTCGAAAAGAATTGTTGTGGCGTGTACGTCTTAACATGTAGCATCTAAAGAGAACCAAAAGGAGAATTTTCTTTCGTCAAAATTTTTCAGAAAATCACGTTTTAAGGAAATCCCGCATCGTGCGAAATTATCTTGTTTTTCCTAAACAACACGTTGTAAGTCGAAAAGCTTTCATGTTGCGTGTATGTCTAAGTGTGTAGCCTCAAAAGAGAAGGCACAGGACAGTTTTCTCTCGAAAGGATATGTAAGAATACCACTTCATAAGGAAATACAGTTTTGCAGAGTAAAGACATATACGTACACATTGGAAACTCTTTACGAGAAGAAATAACGCATAGTACAAAATTAGCTTGTATCTCCAAAACTACATGTTGTATCTCGAAAAGAATTGTTGTGGCGTGTACGTCTTAACATGTAGCATCTAAAGAGAACCAAAAGGAGAATTTTCTTTCGTCAAAATTTTTCAGAAAATCACGTTTTAAGGAAATCCCGCATCGTGCGAAATTATCTTGTTTTTCCTAAACAACACGTTGTAAGTCGAAAAGCTTTCATGTTGCGTGTATGTCTAAGTGTGTAGCCTCAAAAGAGAAGGCACAGGACAGTTTTCTCTCGAAAGGATATGTAAGAATACCACTTCATAAGGAAATACAGTTTTGCAGCGTAAAGACATATACGTACGCATTGGAAACTCTTTACGAGAAGAAATAACGCATAGTACAAAATTAGCTTGTATCTCCAAAACTACACGTTGTATCTCGAAAAGAATTGTTGTGGCGTGTACGTCTTAACATGTAGCATCTAAAGAGAACCAAAAGGAGAATTTTCTTTCGTCAAAATTTTTCAGAAAATCACGTTTTAAGGAAATCCCGCATCGTGCGAAATTATCTTGTTTTTCCTAAACAACACGTTGTAAGTCGAAAAGCTTTCATGTTGCGTGTATGTCTAAGTGTGTAGCCTCAAAAGAGAAGGCACAGGACAGTTTTCTCTCGAAAGGATATGTAAGAATACCACTTCATAAGGAAATACAGTTTTGCAGAGTAAAGACATATACGTACGCATTGGAAACTCTTTACGAGAAGAAATAACGCATAGTACAAAATTAGCTTGTATCTCCAAAACTACACGTTGTATCTCGAAAAGAATTGTTGTGGCGTGTACGTCTTAACATGTAGCATCTAAAGAGAACCAAAAGGAGAATTTTCTTTCGTCAAAATTTTTCAGAAAATCACGTTTTAAGGAAATCCCGCATCGTGCGAAATTATCTTGTTTTTCCTAAACAACACGTTGTAAGTCGAAAAGCTTTCATGTTGCGTGTATGTCTAAGTGTGTAGCCTCAAAAGAGAAGGCACAGGACAGTTTTCTCTCGAAAGGATATGTAAGAATACCACTTCATAAGGAAATACAGTTTTGCAGAGTAAAGACATATACGTACGCATTGGAAACTCTTTACGAGAAGAAATAACGCATAGTAAAAAATTAGCTTGTATCTCCAAAACTACACGTTGTATCTCGAAAAGAATTGTTGTGGCGTGTACGTCTTAACATGTAGCATCTAAAGAGAACCAAAAGCAGAATTTTCTTTCGTCAAAATTTTTCAGAAAATCACGTTTTAAGGAAATCCCGCATCGTGCGAAATTATCTTGTTTTTCCTAAACAACACGTTGTAAGTCGAAAAGCTTTCATATTGCGTGTATGTCTAAGTGTGTAGCCTCAAAAGAGAAGGCACAGGACAGTTTTCTCTCGAAAGGATATGTAAGAATACCACTTCATAAGGAAATACAGTTTTGCAGCATAAAGACATATACGTACGCATTGGAAACTCTTTACGAGAAGAAATAACGCATAGTACAAAATTAGCTTGTATCTCCAAAACTACACGTTGTATCTCGAAAAGAATTGTTGTGGCGTGTACGTCTTAACATGTAGCATCTAAAGAGAACCAAAAGGAGAATTTTCTTTCGTCAAAATTTTTCAGAAAATCACGTTTTAAGGAAATCCCGCATCGTGCGAAATTATCTTGTTTTTCCTAAACAACACGTTGTAAGTCGAAAAGCTTTCATGTTGCGTGTATGTCTAAGTGTGTAGCCTCAAAAGAGAAGGCACAGGACAGTTTTCTCTCGAAAGGATATGTAAGAATACCACTTCATAAGGAAATACAGTTTTGCAGAGTAAAGACATATACGTACGCATTGGAAACTCTTTACGAGAAGAAATAACGCATAGTAAAAAATTAGCTTGTATCTCCAAAACTACACGTTGTATCTCGAAAAGAATTGTTGTGGCGTGTACGTCTTAACATGTAGCATCTAAAGAGAACCAAAAGGAGAATTTTCTTTCGTCAAAATTTTTCAGAAAATCACGTTTTAAGGAAATCCCGCATCGTGCGAAATTATCTTGTTTTTCCTAAACAACACGTTGTAAGTCGAAAAGCTTTCATGTTGCGTGTATGTCTAAGTGTGTAGCCTCAAAAGAGAAGGCACAGGACAGTTTTCTCTCGAAAGGATATGTAAGAATACCACTTCATAAGGAAATACAGTTTTGCAGAGTAAAGACATATACGTACACATTGGAAACTCTTTACGAGAAGAAATAACGCATAGTACAAAATTAGCTTGTATCTCCAAAACTACATGTTGTATCTCGAAAAGAATTGTTGTGGCGTGTACGTCTTAACATGTAGCATCTAAAGAGAACCAAAAGGAGAATTTTCTTTCGTCAAAATTTTTCAGAAAATCACGTTTTAAGGAAATCCCGCATCGTGCGAAATTATCTTGTTTTTCCTAAACAACACGTTGTAAGTCGAAAAGCTTTCATGTTGCGTGTATGTCTAAGTGTGTAGCCTCAAAAGAGAAGGCACAGGACAGTTTTCTCTCGAAAGGATATGTAAGAATACCACTTCATAAGGAAATACAGTTTTGCAGAGTAAAGACATATACGTACGCATTGGAAACTCTTTACGAGAAGAAATAACGCATAGTACAAAATTAGCTTGTATCTCCAAAACTACACGTTGTATCTCGAAAAGAATTGTTGTGGCATGTACGTCTTAACAAGTAGCATCTAAAGAGAACCAAAAGGAGAATTTTCTTTCGTCAAAATTTTTCAGAAAATCACGTTTTAAGGAAATCCCGCATCGTGCGAAATTATCTTGTTTTTCCTAAACAACACGTTGTAAGTCGAAAAGCTTTCATGTTGCGTGTATGTCTAAGTGTGTAGCCTCAAAAGAGAAGGCACAGGACAGTTTTCTCTCGAAAGGATATGTAAGAATACCACTTCATAAGGAAATACAGTTGTGCAGCATAAAGACATATACGTACGCATTGGAAACTCTTTACGAGAAGAAATAACGCATAGTACAAAATTAGCTTGTATCTCCAAAACTACACGTTGTATCTCGAAAAGAATTGTTGTGGCGTGTACGTCTTAACATGTAGCATCTAAAGAGAACCAAAAGGAGAATTTTCTTTCGTCAAAATTTTTCAGAAAATCACGTTTTAAGGAAATCCCGCATCGTGCGAAATTATCTTGTTTTTCCTAAACAACACGTTGTAAGTCGAAAAGCTTTCATGTTGCGTGTATGTCTAAGTGTGTAGCCTCAAAAGAGAAGGCACAGGACAGTTTTCTCTCGAAAGGATATGTAAGAATACCACTTCATAAGGAAATACAGTTTTGCAGAGTAAAGACATATACGTACGCATTGGAAACTCTTTACGAGAAGAAATAACGCATAGTAAAAAATTAGCTTGTATCTCCAAAACTACACGTTGTATCTCGAAAAGAATTGTTGTGGTGTGTACGTCTTAACATGTAGCATCTAAAGAGAACCAAAAGCAGAATTTTCTTTCGTCAAAATTTTTCAGAAAATCACGTTTTAAGGAAATCCCGCATCGTGCGAAATTATCTTGTTTTTCCTAAACAACACGTTGTAAGTCGAAAAGCTTTCATGTTGCGTGTATGTCTAAGTGTGTAGCCTCAAAAGAGAAGGCACAGGACAGTTTTCTCTCGAAAGGATATGTAAGAATACCACTTCATAAGGAAATACAGTTTTGCAGCATAAAGACATATACGTACGCATTGGAAACTCTTTACGAGAAGAAATAACGCATAGTACAAAATTAGCTTGTATCTCCAAAACTACACGTTGTATCTCGAAAAGAATTGTTGTGGCGTGTACGTCTTAACATGTAGCATCTAAAGAGAACCAAAAGGAGAATTTTCTTTCGTCAAAATTTTTCAGAAAATCACGTTTTAAGGAAATCCCGCATCGTGCGAAATTATCTTGTTTTTCCTAAACAACACGTTGTAAGTCGAAAAGCTTTCATGTTGCGTGTATGTCTAAGTGTGTAGCCTCAAAAGAGAAGGCACAGGACAGTTTTCTCTCGAAAGGATATGTAAGAATACCACTTCATAAGGAAATACAGTTTTGCAGAGTAAAGACATATACGTACGCATTGGAAACTCTTTACGAGAAGAAATAACGCATAGTAAAAAATTAGCTTGTATCTCCAAAACTACACGTTGTATCTCGAAAAGAATTGTTGTGGCATGTACGTCTTAACAAGTAGCATCTAAAGAGAACCAAAAGGAGAATTTTCTTTCGTCAAAATTTTTCAGAAAATCACGTTTTAAGGAAATCCCGCATCGTGCGAAATTATCTTGTTTTTCCTAAACAACACGTTGTAAGTCGAAAAGCTTTCATGTTGCGTGTATGTCTAAGTGTGTAGCCTCAAA
Organism: Apodemus sylvaticus; assembly: GCF_947179515.1. Lineage (NCBI taxonomy): Eukaryota > Metazoa > Chordata > Mammalia > Rodentia > Muridae > Apodemus > Apodemus sylvaticus. The sequence continues at coordinate 86,961 of NW_026263145.1, forward strand.
AGAGAAGGCACAGGACAGTTTTCTCTCGAAAGGATATGTAAGAATACCACTTCATAAGGAAATACAGTTGTGCAGCATAAAGACATATACGTACGCATTGGAAACTCTTTACGAGAAGAAATAACGCATAGTACAAAATTAGCTTGTATCTCCAAAACTACACGTTGTATCTCGAAAAGAATTGTTGTGGCGTGTACGTCTTAACATGTAGCATCTAAAGAGAACCAAAAGGAGAATTTTCTTTCGTCAAAATTTTTCAGAAAATCACGTTTTAAGGAAATCCCGCATCGTGCGAAATTATCTTGTTTTTCCTAAACAACACGTTGTAAGTCGAAAAGCTTTCATGTTGCGTGTATGTCTAAGTGTGTAGCCTCAAAAGAGAAGGCACAGGACAGTTTTCTCTCGAAAGGATATGTAAGAATACCACTTCATAAGGAAATACAGTTTTGCAGCGTAAAGACATATACGTACGCATTGGAAACTCTTTACGAGAAGAAATAACGCATAGTACAAAATTAGCTTGTATCTCCAAAACTACACGTTGTATCTCGAAAAGAATTGTTGTGGCGTGTACGTCTTAACATGTAGCATCTAAAGAGAACCAAAAGGAGAATTTTCTTTCGTCAAAATTTTTCAGAAAATCACGTTTTAAGGAAATCCCGCATCGTGCGAAATTATCTTGTTTTTCCTAAACAACACGTTGTAAGTCGAAAAGCTATCATGTTGCGTGTATGTCTAAGTGTGTAGCCTCAAAAGAGAAGGCACAGGACAGTTTTCTCTCGAAAGGATATGTAAGAATACCACTTCATAAGGAAATACAGTTTTGCAGAGTAAAGACATATACGTACGCATTGGAAACTCTTTACGAGAAGAAATAACGCATAGTAAAAAATTAGCTTGTATCTCCAAAACTACACGTTGTATCTCGAAAAGAATTGTTGTGGCGTGTACGTCTTAACATGTAGCATCTAAAGAGAACCAAAAGCAGAATTTTCTTTCGTCAAAATTTTTCAGAAAATCACGTTTTAAGGAAATCCCGCATCGTGCGAAATTATCTTGTTTTTCCTAAACAACACGTTGTAAGTCGAAAAGCTTTCATGTTGCTTGTATGTCTAAGTGTGTAGCCTCAAAAGAGAAGGCACAGGACAGTTTTCTCTCGAAAGGATATGTAAGAATACCACTTCATAAGGAAATACAGTTTTGCAGCATAAAGACATATACGTACGCATTGGAAACTCTTTACGAGAAGAAATAACGCATAGTACAAAATTAGCTTGTATCTCCAAAACTACACGTTGTATCTCGAAAAGAATTGTTGTGGCGTGTACGTCTTAACATGTAGCATCTAAAGAGAACCAAAAGGAGAATTTTCTTTCGTCAAAATTTTTCAGAAAATCACGTTTTAAGGAAATCCCGCATCGTGCGAAATTATCTTGTTTTTCCTAAACAACACGTTGTAAGTCGAAAAGCTTTCATGTTGCGTGTATGTCTAAGTGTGTAGCCTCAAAAGAGAAGGCACAGGACAGTTTTCTCTCGAAAGGATATGTAAGAATACCACTTCATAAGGAAATACAGTTTTGCAGAGTAAAGACATATACGTACGCATTGGAAACTCTTTACGAGAAGAAATAACGCATAGTAAAAAATTAGCTTGTATCTCCAAAACTACACGTTGTATCTCGAAAAGAATTGTTGTGGCGTGTACGTCTTAACATGTAGCATCTAAAGAGAACCAAAAGGAGAATTTTCTTTCGTCAAAATTTTTCAGAAAATCACGTTTTAAGGAAATCCCGCATCGTGCGAAATTATCTTGTTTTTCCTAAACAACACGTTGTAAGTCGAAAAGCTTTCATGTTGCGTGTATGTCTAAGTGTGTAGCCTCAAAAGAGAAGGCACAGGACAGTTTTCTCTCGAAAGGATATGTAAGAATACCACTTCATAAGGAAATACAGTTTTGCAGAGTAAAGACATATACGTACACATTGGAAACTCTTTACGAGAAGAAATAACGCATAGTACAAAATTAGCTTGTATCTCCAAAACTACATGTTGTATCTCGAAAAGAATTGTTGTGGCGTGTACGTCTTAACATGTAGCATCTAAAGAGAACCAAAAGGAGAATTTTCTTTCGTCAAAATTTTTCAGAAAATCACGTTTTAAGGAAATCCCGCATCGTGCGAAATTATCTTTTTTTTTCCTAAACAACACGTTGTAAGTCGAAAAGCTTTCATGTTGCGTGTATGTCTAAGTGTGTAGCCTCAAAAGAGAAGGCACAGGACAGTTTTCTCTCGAAAGGATATGTAAGAATACCACTTCATAAGGAAATACAGTTTTGCAGAGTAAAGACATATACGTACGCATTGGAAACTCTTTACGAGAAGAAATAACGCATAGTACAAAATTAGCTTGTATCTCCAAAACTACACGTTGTATCTCGAAAAGAATTGTTGTGGCGTGTACGTCTTAACATGTAGCATCTAAAGAGAACCAAAAGGAGAATTTTCTTTCGTCAAAATTTTTCAGAAAATCACGTTTTAAGGAAATCCCGCATCGTGCGAAATTATCTTGTTTTTCCTAAACAACACGTTGTAAGTCGAAAAGCTTTCATGTTGCGTGTATGTCTAAGTGTGTAGCCTCAAAAGAGAAGGCACAGGACAGTTTTCTCTCGAAAGGATATGTAAGAATACCACTTCATAAGGAAATACAGTTTTGCAGAGTAAAGACATATACGTACGCATTGGAAACTCTTTACGAGAAGAAATAACGCATCGTACAAAATTAGCTTGTATCTCCAAAACTACACGTTGTATCTCGAAAAGAATTGTTGTGGCGTGTACGTCTTAACATGTAGCATCTAAAGAGAACCAAAAGGAGAATTTTCTTTCGTCAAAATTTTTCAGAAAATCACGTTTTAAGGAAATCCCGCATCGTGCGAAATTATCTTGTTTTTCCTAAACAACACGTTGTAAGTCGAAAAGCTTTCATGTTGCGTGTATGTCTAAGTGTGTAGCCTCAAAAGAGAAGGCACAGGACAGTTTTCTCTCGAAAGGATATGTAAGAATACCACTTCATAAGGAAATACAGTTTTGCAGCATAAAGACATATACGTACGCATTGGAAACTCTTTACGAGAAGAAATAACGCATAGTACAAAATTAGCTTGTATCTCCAAAACTACACGTTGTATCTCGAAAAGAATTGTTGTGGCGTGTACGTCTTAACATGTAGCATGTAAAGAGAACCAAAAGGAGAATTTTCTTTCGTCAAAATTTTTCAGAAAATCACGTTTTAAGGAAATCCCGCATCGTGCGAAATTATCTTGTTTTTCCTAAACAACACGTTGTAAGTCGAAAAGCTTTCATGTTGCGTGTATGTCTAAGTGTGTAGCCTCAAAAGAGAAGGCACAGGACAGTTTTCTCTCGAAAGGATATGTAAGAATACCACTTCATAAGGAAATACAGTTTTGCAGAGTAAAGACATATACGTACGCATTGGAAACTCTTTACGAGAAGAAATAACGCATAGTAAAAAATTAGCTTGTATCTCCAAAACTACACGTTGTATCTCGAAAAGAATTGTTGTGGCATGTACGTCTTAACAAGTAGCATCTAAAGAGAACCAAAAGGAGAATTTTCTTTCGTCAAAATTTTTCAGAAAATCACGTTTTAAGGAAATCCCGCATCGTGCGAAATTATCTTGTTTTTCCTAAACAACACGTTGTAAGTCGAAAAGCTTTCATGTTGCGTGTATGTCTAAGTGTGTAGCCTCAAAAGAGAAGGCACAGGACAGTTTTCTCTCGAAATGATATGTAAGAATACCACTTCATAAGGAAATACAGTTGTGCAGCATAAAGACATATACGTACGCATTGGAAACTCTTTACGAGAAGAAATAACGCATAGTACAAAATTAGCTTGTATCTCCAAAACTACACGTTGTATCTCGAAAAGAATTGTTGTGGCGTGTACGTCTTAACATGTAGCATCTAAAGAGAACCAAAAGGAGAATTTTCTTTCGTCAAAATTTTTCAGAAAATCACGTTTTAAGGAAATCCCGCATCGTGCGAAATTATCTTTTTTTTCCTAAACAACACGTTGTAAGTCGAAAAGCTTTCATGTTGCGTGTATGTCTAAGTGTGTAGCCTCAAAAGAGAAGGCACAGGACAGTTTTCTCTCGAAAGGATATGTAAGAATACCACTTCATAAGGAAATACAGTTTTGCAGAGTAAAGACATATACGTACGCATTGGAAACTCTTTACGAGAAGAAATAACGCATAGTACAAAATTAGCTTGTATCTCGAAAACTACACGTTGTATCTCGAAAAGAATTGTTGTGGCGTGTACGTCTTAACATGTAGCATCTAAAGAGAACCAAAAGGAGAATTTTCTTTCGTCAAAATTTTTCAGAAAATCACGTTTTAAGGAAATCCCGCATCGTGCGAAATTATCTTGTTTTTCCTAAACAACACGTTGTAAGTCGAAAAGCTTTCATGTTGCGTGTATGTCTAAGTGTGTAGCCTCAAAAGAGAAGGCACAGGACAGTTTTCTCTCGAAAGGATATGTAAGAATACCACTTCATAAGGAAATACAGTTTTGCAGCGTAAAGACATATACGTACGCATTGGAAACTCTTTACGAGAAGAAATAACGCATAGTACAAAATTAGCTTGTATCTCCAAAACTACACGTTGTATCTCGAAAAGAATTGTTGTGGCGTGTACGTCTTAACATGTAGCATCTAAAGAGAACCAAAAGGAGAATTTTCTTTCGTCAAAATTTTTCAGAAAATCACGTTTTAAGGAAATCCCGCATCGTGCGAAATTATCTTGTTTTTCCTAAACAACACGTTGTAAGTCGAAAAGCTTTCATGTTGCGTGTATGTCTAAGTGTGTAGCCTCAAAAGAGAAGGCACAGGACAGTTTTCTCTCGAAAGGATATGTAAGAATACCACTTCATAAGGAAATACAGTTTTGCAGAGTAAAGACATATACGTACGCATTGGAAACTCTTTACGAGAAGAAATAACGCATAGTAAAAAATTAGCTTGTATCTCCAAAACTACACGTTGTATCTCGAAAAGAATTGTTGTGGCGTGTACGTCTTAACATGTAGCATCTAAAGAGAACCAAAAGCAGAATTTTCTTTCGTCAAAATTTTTCAGAAAATCACGTTTTAAGGAAATCCCGCATCGTGCGAAATTATCTTGTTTTTCCTAAACAACACGTTGTAAGTCGAAAAGCTTTCATGTTGCGTGTATGTCTAAGTGTGTAGCCTCAAAAGAGAAGGCACAGGACAGTTTTCTCTCGAAAGGATATGTAAGAATACCACTTCATAAGGAAATACAGTTTTGCAGCATAAAGACATATACGTACGCATTGGAAACTCTTTACGAGAAGAAATAACGCATAGTACAAAATTAGCTTGTATCTCCAAAACTACACGTTGTATCTCGAAAAGAATTGTTGTGGCGTGTACGTCTTAACATGTAGCATCTAAAGAGAACCAAAAGGAGAATTTTCTTTCGTCAAAATTTTTCAGAAAATCACGTTTTAAGGAAATCCCGCATCGTGCGAAATTATCTTGTTTTTCCTAAACAACACGTTGTAAGTCGAAAAGCTTTCATGTTGCGTGTATGTCTAAGTGTGTAGCCTCAAAAGAGAAGGCACAGGACAGTTTTCTCTCGAAAGGATATGTAAGAATACCACTTCATAAGGAAATACAGTTTTGCAGAGTAAAGACATATACGTACGCATTGGAAACTCTTTACGAGAAGAAATAACGCATAGTAAAAAATTAGCTTGTATCTCCAAAACTACACGTTGTATCTCGAAAAGAATTGTTGTGGCGTGTACGTCTTAACATGTAGCATCTAAAGAGAACCAAAAGGAGAATTTTCTTTCGTCAAAATTTTTCAGAAAATCACGTTTTAAGGAAATCCCGCATCGTGCGAAATTATCTTGTTTTTCCTAAACAACACGTTGTAAGTCGAAAAGCTTTCATGTTGCGTGTATGTCTAAGTGTGTAGCCTCAAAAGAGAAGGCACAGGACAGTTTTCTCTCGAAAGGATATGTAAGAATACCACTTCATAAGGAAATACAGTTTTGCAGAGTAAAGACATATACGTACACATTGGAAACTCTTTACGAGAAGAAATAACGCATAGTACAAAATTAGCTTGTATCTCCAAAACTACATGTTGTATCTCGAAAAGAATTGTTGTGGCGTGTACGTCTTAACATGTAGCATCTAAAGAGAACCAAAAGGAGAATTTTCTTTCGTCAAAATTTTTCAGAAAATCACGTTTTAAGGAAATCCCGCATCGTGCGAAATTATCTTGTTTTTCCTAAACAACACGTTGTAAGTCGAAAAGCTTTCATGTTGCGTGTATGTCTAAGTGTGTAGCCTCAAAAGAGAAGGCACAGGACAGTTTTCTCTCGAAAGGATATGTAAGAATACCACTTCATAAGGAAATACAGTTTTGCAGAGTAAAGACATATACGTACGCATTGGAAACTCTTTACGAGAAGAAATATCGCATAGTACAAAATTAGCTTGTATCTCCAAAACTACACGTTGTATCTCGAAAAGAATTGTTGTGGCGTGTACGTCTTAACATGTAGCATCTAAAGAGAACCAAAAGGAGAATTTTCTTTCGTCAAAATTTTTCAGAAAATCACGTTTTAAGGAAATCCCGCATCGTGCGAAATTATCTTGTTTTTCCTAAACAACACGTTGTAAGTCGAAAAGCTTTCATGTTGCGTGTATGTCTAAGTGTGTAGCCTCAAAAGAGAAGGCACAGGACAGTTTTCTCTCGAAAGGATATGTAAGAATACCACTTCATAAGGAAATACAGTTTTGCAGAGTTAAGACATATACGTACGCATTGGAAACTCTTTACGAGAAGAAATAACGCATAGTACGAAATTAGCTTGTATCTCCAAAACTACATGTTGTATCTCGAAAAGAATTGTTGTGGCGTGTACGTCTTAACATGTAGCATCTAAAGAGAACCAAAAGGAGAATTTTCTTTCGTCAAAATTTTTCAGAAAATCACGTTTTAAGGAAATCCCGCATCGTGCGAAATTATCTTGTTTTTCCTAAACAACACGTTGTAAGTCGAAAAGCTTTCATGTTGCGTGTATGTCTAAGTGTGTAGCCTCAAAAGAGAAGGCACAGGACAGTTTTCTCTCGAAAGGATATGTAAGAATACCACTTCATAAGGAAATACAGTTTTGCAGAGTAAAGACATATACGTACGCATTGGAAACTCTTTATGAGAAGAAATAACGCATAGTACAAAATTAGCTTGTATCTCCAAAACTACATGTTGTATCTCGAAAAGAATTGTTGTGGCGTGTACGTCTTAACATGTAGCATCTAAAGAGAACCAAAAGGAGAATTTTCTTTCGTCAAAATTTTTCAGAAAATCACGTTTTAAGGAAATCCCGCATCGTGCGAAATTATCTTGTTTTTCCTAAACAACACGTTGTAAGTCGAAAAGCTTTCATGTTGCATGTATGTCTAAGTGTGTAGCCTCAAAAGAGAAGGCACAGGACAGTTTTCTCTCGAAAGGATATGTAAGAATACCACTTCATAAGGAAATACAGTTTTGCAGAGTAAAGACATATACGTACGCATTGGAAACTCTTTACGAGAAGAAATAACGCATAGTACAAAATTAGCTTGTATCTCCAAAACTACACGTTGTATCTCGAAAAGAATTGTTGTGGCGTGTACGTCTTAACATGTAGCATGTAAAGAGAACCAAAAGGAGAATTTTCTTTCGTCAAAATTTTTCAGAAAATCACGTTTTAAGGAAATCCCGCATCGTGCGAAATTATCTTGTTTTTCCTAAACAACACGTTGTTAGTCGAAAAGCTTTCATGTTGCGTGTATGTCTAAGTGTGTAGCCTCAAAAGAGAAGGCACAGGACAGTTTTCTCTCGAAAGGATATGTAAGAATACCACTTCATAAGGAAATACAGTTTTGCAGCGTAAAGACATATACGTACGCATTGGAAACTCTTTACGAGAAGAAATAACGCATAGTACAAAATTAGCTTGTATCTCCAAAACTACACGTTGTATCTCGAAAAGAATTGTTGTGGCGTGTACGTCTTAACATGTAGCATCTAAAGAGAACCAAAAGGAGAATTTTCTTTCGTCAAAATTTTTCAGAAAATCACGTTTTAAGGAAATCCCGCATCGTGCGAAATTATCTTGTTTTTCCTAAACAACACGTTGTAAGTCGAAAAGCTTTCATGTTGCGTGTATGTCTAAGTGTGTAGCCTCAAAAGAGAAGGCACAGGACAGTTTTCTCTCGAAAGGATATGTAAGAATACCACTTCATAAGGAAATACAGTTTTGCAGAGTAAAGACATATACGTACGCATTGGAAACTCTTTACGAGAAGAAATAACGCATAGTACAAAATTAGCTTGTATCTCCAAAACTACACGTTGTATCTCGAAAAGAATTGTTGTGGCGTGTACGTCTTAACATGTAGCATGTAAAGAGAACCAAAAGGAGAATTTTCTTTCGTCAAAATTTTTCAGAAAATCACGTTTTAAGGAAATCCCGCATCGTGCGAAATTATCTTGTTTTTCCTAAACAACACGTTGTAAGTCGAAAAGCTTTCATGTTGCGTGTATGTCTAAGTGTGTAGCCTCAAAAGAGAAGGCACAGGACAGTTTTCTCTCGAAAGGATATGTAAGAATACCACTTCATAAGGAAATACAGTTTTGCAGAGTAAAGACATATACGTACGCATTGGAAACTCTTTACGAGAAGAAATAACGCATAGTACAAAATTAGCTTGTATCTCCAAAACTACACGTTGTATCTCGAAAAGAATTGTTGTGGCGTGTACGTCTTAACATGTAGCATGTAAAGAGAACCAAAAGGAGAATTTTCTTTCGTCAAAATTTTTCAGAAAATCACGTTTTAAGGAAATCCCGCATCGTGCGAAATTATCTTGTTTTTCCTAAACAACACGTTGTAAGTCGAAAAGCTTTCATGTTGCGTGTATGTCTAAGTGTGTAGCCTCAAAAGAGAAGGCACAGGACAGTTTTCTCTCGAAAGGATATGTAAGAATACCACTTCATAAGGAAATACAGTTTTGCAGAGTAAAGACATATACGTACGCATTGGAAACTCTTTACGAGAAGAAATAACGCATAGTACAAAATTAGCTTGTATCTCCAAAACTACACGTTGTATCTCGAAAAGAATTGTTGTGGCGTGTACGTCTTAACATGTAGCATGTAAAGAGAACCAAAAGGAGAATTTTCTTTCGTCAAAATTTTTCAGAAAATCACGTTTTAAGGAAATCCCGCATCGTGCGAAATTATCTTGTTTTTCCTAAACAACACGTTGTAAGTCGAAAAGCTTTCATGTTGCGTGTATGTCTAAGTGTGTAGCCTCAAAAGAGAAGGCACAGGACAGTTTTCTCTCGAAAGGATATGTAAGAATACCACTTCATAAGGAAATACAGTTTTGCAGCGTAAAGACATATACGTACGCATTGGAAACTCTTTACGAGAAGAAATAACGCATAGTACAAAATTAGCTTGCATCTCCAAAACTACACGTTGTATCTCGAAAAGAATTGTTGTGGCGTGTACGTCTTAACATGTAGCATCTAAAGAGAACCAAAAGGAGAATTTTCTTTCGTCAAAATTTTTCAGAAAATCACGTTTTAAGGAAATCCCGCATCGTGCGAAATTATCTTGTTTTTCCTAAACAACACGTTGTAAGTCGAAAAGCTTTCATGTTGCGTGTATGTCTAAGTGTGTAGCCTCAAAAGAGAAGGCACAGGACAGTTTTCTCTCGAAAGGATATGTAAGAATACCACTTCATAAGGAAATACAGTTTTGCAGCGTAAAGACATATACGTACGCATTGGAAACTCTTTACGGGAAGAAATAACGCATAGTACAAAATTAGCTTGTATCTCCAAAACTACACGTTGTATCTCGAAAAGAATTGTTGTGGCGTGTACGTCTTAACATGTAGCATCTAAAGAGAACCAAAAGGAGAATTTTCTTTCGTCAAAATTTTTCAGAAAATCACGTTTTAAGGAAATCCCGCATCGTGCGAAATTATCTTGTTTTTCCTAAACAACACGTTGTAAGTCGAAAAGCTTTCATGTTGCGTGTATGTCTAAGTGTGTAGCCTCAAAAGAGAAGGCACAGGACAGTTTTCTCTCGAAAGGATATGTAAGAATACCACTTCATAAGGAAATACAGTTTTGCAGAGTAAAGACATATACGTACGCATTGGAAACTCTTTACGAGAAGAAATAACGCATAGTACAAAATTAGCTTGTATCTCCAAAACTACACGTTGTATCTCGAAAAGAATTGTTGTGGCGTGTACGTCTTAACATGTAGCATCTAAAGAGAACCAAAAGGAGAATTTTCTTTCGTCAAAATTTTTCAGAAAATCACGTTTTAAGGAAATCCCGCATCGTGCGAAATTATCTTGTTTTTCCTAAACAACACGTTGTAAGTCGAAAAGCTTTCATGTTGCGTGTATGTCTAAGTGTGTAGCCTCAAAAGAGAAGGCACAGGACAGTTTTCTCTCGAAAGGATATGTAAGAATACCACTTCATAAGGAAATACAGTTTTGCAGAGTAAAGACATATACGTACGCATTGGAAACTCTTTACGAGAAGAAATAACGCATAGTACAAAATTAGCTTGTATCTCCAAAACTACACGTTGTATCTCGAAAAGAATTGTTGTGGCGTGTACGTCTTAACATGTAGCATGTAAAGAGAACCAAAAGGAGAATTTTCTTTCGTCAAAATTTTTCAGAAAATCACGTTTTAAGGAAATCCCGCATCGTGCGAAATTATCTTGTTTTTCCTAAACAACACGTTGTAAGTCGAAAAGCTTTCATGTTGCGTGTATGTCTAAGTGTGTAGCCTCAAAAGAGAAGGCACAGGACAGTTTTCTCTCGAAAGGATATGTAAGAATACCACTTCATAAGGAAATACAGTTTCGCAGCGTAAAGACATATACGTACGCATTGGAAACTCTTTACGAGAAGAAATAACGCATAGTACAAAATTAGCTTGCATCTCCAAAACTACACGTTGTATCTCGAAAAGAATTGTTGTGGCGTGTACGTCTTAACATGTAGCATCTAAAGAGAACCAAAAGGAGAATTTTCTTTCGTCAAAATTTTTCAGAAAATCACGTTTTAAGGAAATCCCGCATCGTGCGAAATTATCTTGTTTTTCCTAAACAACACGTTGTAAGTCGAAAAGCTTTCATGTTGCGTGTATGTCTAAGTGTGTAGCCTCAAAAGAGAAGGCACAGGACAGTTTTCTCTCGAAAGGATATGTAAGAATACCACTTCATAAGGAAATACAGTTTTGCAGAGTAAAGACATATACGTACGCATTGGAAACTCTTTACGAGAAGAAATAACGCATAGTACAAAATTAGCTTGTATCTCCAAAACTACACGTTGTATCTCGAAAAGAATTGTTGTGGCATGTACGTCTTAACAAGTAGCATCTAAAGAGAACCAAAAGGAGAATTTTCTTTCGTCAAAATTTTTCAGAAAATCACGTTTTAAGGAAATCCCGCATCGTGCGAAATTATCTTGTTTTTCCTAAACAACACGTTGTAAGTCGAAAAGCTTTCATGTTGCGTGTATGTCTAAGTGTGTAGCCTCAAAAGAGAAGGCACAGGACAGTTTTCTCTCGAAAGGATATGTAAGAATACCACTTCATAAGGAAATACAGTTGTGCAGCATAAAGACATATACGTACGCATTGGAAACTCTTTACGAGAAGAAATAACGCATAGTACAAAATTAGCTTGTATCTCCAAAACTACACGTTGTATCTCGAAAAGAATTGTTGTGGCGTGTACGTCTTAACATGTAGCATGTAAAGAGAACCAAAAGGAGAATTTTCTTTCGTCAAAATTTTTCAGAAAATCACGTTTTAAGGAAATCCCGCATCGTGCGAAATTATCTTGTTTTTCCTAAACAACACGTTGTAAGTCGAAAAGCTTTCATGTTGCGTGTATGTCTAAGTGTGTAGCCTCAAAAGAGAAGGCACAGGACAGTTTTCTCTCGAAAGGATATGTAAGAATACCACTTCATAAGGAAATACAGTTTTGCAGCGTAAAGACATATACGTACGCATTGGAAACTCTTTACGAGAAGAAATAACGCATAGTACAAAATTAGCTTGCATCTCCAAAACTACACGTTGTATCTCGAAAAGAATTGTTGTGGCGTGTACGTCTTAACATGTAGCATCTAAAGAGAACCAAAAGGAGAATTTTCTTTCGTCAAAATTTTTCAGAAAATCACGTTTGAAGGAAATCCCGCATCGTGCGAAATTATCTTGTCTTTCCTAAACAACACGTTGTAAGTCGAAAAGCTTTCATGTTGCGTGTATGTCTAAGTGTGTAGCCTCAAAAGAGAAGGCACAGGACAGTTTTCTCTCGAAAGGATATGTAAGAATACCACTTCATAAGGAAATACAGTTTTGCAGCGTAAAGACATATACGTACGCATTGGAAACTCTTTACGAGAAGAAATAACGCATAGTACAAAATTAGCTTGTATCTCCAAAACTACACGTTGTATCTCGAAAAGAATTGTTGTGGCGTGTACGTCTTAACATGTAGCATCTAAAGAGAACCAAAAGGAGAATTTTCTTTCGTCAAAATTTTTCAGAAAATCACGTTTTAAGGAAATCCCGCATCGTGCGAAATTATCTTGTTTTTCCTAAACAACACGTTGTAAGTCGAAAAGCTTTCATGTTGCGTGTATGTCTAAGTGTGTAGCCTCAAAAGAGAAGGCACAGGACAGTTTTCTCTCGAAAGGATATGTAAGAATACCACTTCATAAGGAAATACAGTTTTGCAGAGTAAAGACATATACGTACGCATTGGAAACTCTTTACGAGAAGAAATAACGCATAGTACAAAATTAGCTTGTATCTCCAAAACTACACGTTGTATCTCGAAAAGAATTGTTGTGGCATGTACGTCTTAACAAGTAGCATCTAAAGAGAACCAAAAGGAGAATTTTCTTTCGTCAAAATTTTTCAGAAAATCACGTTTTAAGGAAATCCCGCATCGTGCGAAATTATCTTGTTTTTCCTAAACAACACGTTGTAAGTCGAAAAGCTTTCATGTTGCGTGTATGTCTAAGTGTGTAGCCTCAAAAGAGAAGGCACAGGACAGTTTTCTCTCGAAAGGATATGTAAGAATACCACTTCATAAGGAAATACAGTTGTGCAGCATAAAGACATATACGTACGCATTGGAAACTCTTTACGAGAAGAAATAACGCATAGTACAAAATTAGCTTGTATCTCCAAAACTACACGTTGTATCTCGAAAAGAATTGTTGTGGCGTGTACGTCTTAACATGTAGCATGTAAAGAGAACCAAAAGGAGAATTTTCTTTCGTCAAAATTTTTCAGAAAATCACGTTTTAAGGAAATCCCGCATCGTGCGAAATTATCTTGTTTTTCCTAAACAACACGTTGTAAGTCGAAAAGCTTTCATGTTGCGTGTATGTCTAAGTGTGTAGCCTCAAAAGAGAAGGCACAGGACAGTTTTCTCTCGAAAGGATATGTAAGAATACCACTTCATAAGGAAATACAGTTTTGCAGCGTAAAGACATATACGTACGCATTGGAAACTCTTTACGAGAAGAAATAACGCATAGTACAAAATTAGCTTGCATCTCCAAAACTACACGTTGTATCTCGAAAAGAATTGTTGTGGCGTGTACGTCTTAACATGTAGCATCTAAAGAGAACCAAAAGGAGAATTTTCTTTCGTCAAAATTTTTCAGAAAATCACGTTTTAAGGAAATCCCGCATCGTGCGAAATTATCTTGTTTTTCCTAAACAACACGTTGTAAGTCGAAAAGCTTTCATGTTGCGTGTATGTCTAAGTGTGTAGCCTCAAAAGAGAAGGCACAGGACAGTTTTCTCTCGAAAGGATATGTAAGAATACCACTTCATAAGGAAATACAGTTTTGCAGAGTAAAGACATATACGTACGCATTGGAAACTCTTTACGAGAAGAAATAACGCATAGTACAAAATTAGCTTGTATCTCCAAAACTACACGTTGTATCTCGAAAAGAATTGTTGTGGCATGTACGTCTTAACAAGTAGCATCTAAAGAGAACCAAAAGGAGAATTTTCTTTCGTCAAAATTTTTCAGAAAATCACGTTTTAAGGAAATCCCGCATCGTGCGAAATTATCTTGTTTTTCCTAAACAACACGTTGTAAGTCGAAAAGCTTTCATGTTGCGTGTATGTCTAAGTGTGTAGCCTCAAAAGAGAAGGCACAGGACAGTTTTCTCTCGAAAGGATATGTAAGAATACCACTTCATAAGGAAATACAGTTTTGCAGAGTAAAGACATATACGTACGCATTGGAAACTCTTTACGAGAAGAAATAACGCATAGTACAAAATTAGCTTGTATCTCCAAAACTACACGTTGTATCTCGAAAAGAATTGTTGTGGCGTGTACGTCTTAACATGTAGCATGTAAAGAGAACCAAAAGGAGAATTTTCTTTCGTCAAAATTTTTCAGAAAATCACGTTTTAAGGAAATCCCGCATCGTGCGAAATTATCTTGTTTTTCCTAAACAACACGTTGTAAGTCGAAAAGCTTTCATGTTGCGTGTATGTCTAAGTGTGTAGCCTCAAAAGAGAAGGCACAGGACAGTTTTCTCTCGAAAGGATATGTAAGAATACCACTTCATAAGGAAATACAGTTTCGCAGCGTAAAGACATATACGTACGCATTGGAAACTCTTTACGAGAAGAAATAACGCATAGTACAAAATTAGCTTGCATCTCCAAAACTACACGTTGTATCTCGAAAAGAATTGTTGTGGCGTGTACGTCTTAACATGTAGCATCTAAAGAGAACCAAAAGGAGAATTTTCTTTCGTCAAAATTTTTCAGAAAATCACGTTTTAAGGAAATCCCGCATCGTGCGAAATTATCTTGTTTTTCCTAAACAACACGTTGTAAGTCGAAAAGCTTTCATGTTGCGTGTATGTCTAAGTGTGTAGCCTCAAAAGAGAAGGCACAGGACAGTTTTCTCTCGAAAGGATATGTAAGAATACCACTTCATAAGGAAATACAGTTTTGCAGAGTAAAGACATATACGTACGCATTGGAAACTCTTTACGAGAAGAAATAACGCATAGTACAAAATTAGCTTGTATCTCCAAAACTACACGTTGTATCTCGAAAAGAATTGTTGTGGCATGTACGTCTTAACAAGTAGCATCTAAAGAGAACCAAAAGGAGAATTTTCTTTCGTCAAAATTTTTCAGAAAATCACGTTTTAAGGAAATCCCGCATCGTGCGAAATTATCTTGTTTTTCCTAAACAACACGTTGTAAGTCGAAAAGCTTTCATGTTGCGTGTATGTCTAAGTGTGTAGCCTCAAAAGAGAAGGCACAGGACAGTTTTCTCTCGAAAGGATATGTAAGAATACCACTTCATAAGGAAATACAGTTGTGCAGCATAAAGACATATACGTACGCATTGGAAACTCTTTACGAGAAGAAATAACGCATAGTACAAAATTAGCTTGTATCTCCAAAACTACACGTTGTATCTCGAAAAGAATTGTTGTGGCGTGTACGTCTTAACATGTAGCATGTAAAGAGAACCAAAAGGAGAATTTTCTTTCGTCAAAATTTTTCAGAAAATCACGTTTTAAGGAAATCCCGCATCGTGCGAAATTATCTTGTTTTTCCTAAACAACACGTTGTAAGTCGAAAAGCTTTCATGTTGCGTGTATGTCTAAGTGTGTAGCCTCAGAAGAGAAAGCACAGGACAGTTTTCTCTCGAAAGGATATGTAAGAATACCACTTCATAAGGAAATACAGTTTTGCAGAGTAAAGACATATACGTACGCATTGGAAACTCTTTACGAGAAGAAATAACGCATAGTACAAAATTAGCTTGTATCTCCAAAACTACATGTTGTATCTCGAAAAGAATTGTTGTGGCGTGTACGTCTTAACATGTAGCATCTAAAGAGAACCAAAAGGAGAATTTTCTTTCGTCAAAATTTTTCAGAAAATCACGTTTTAAGGAAATCCCGCATCGTGCGAAATTATCTTGTTTTTCCTAAACAACACGTTGTAAGTCGAAAAGCTTTCATGTTGCGTGTATGTCTAAGTGTGTAGCCTCAAAAGAGAAGGCACAGGACAGTTTTCTCTCGAAAGGATATGTAAGAATACCACTTCATAAGGAAATACAGTTTTGCAGAGTAAAGACATATACGTACGCATTGGAAACTCTTTACGAGAAGAAATAACGCATAGTACGAAATTAGCTTGTATCTCCAAAACTACATGTTGTATCTCGAAAAGAATTGTTGTGGCGTGTACGTCTTAACATGTAGCATCTAAAGAGAACCAAAAGGAGAATTTTCTTTCGTCAAAATTTTTCAGAAAATCACGTTTTAAGGAAATCCCGCATCGTGCGAAATTATCTTGTTTTTCCTAAACAACACGTTGTAAGTCGAAAAGCTTTCATGTTGCGTGTATGTCTAAGTGTGTAGCCTCAAAAGAGAAGGCACAGGACAGTTTTCTCTCGAAAGGATATGTAAGAATACCACTTCATAAGGAAATACAGTTTTGCAGAGTAAAGACATATACGTACGCATTGGAAACTCTTTACGAGAAGAAATAACGCATAGTACAAAATTAGCTTGTATCTCCAAAACTACATGTTGTATCTCGAAAAGAATTGTTGTGGCGTGTACGTCTTAACATGTAGCATCTAAAGAGAATCAAAAGGAGAATTTTCTTTCGTCAAAATTTTTCAGAAAATCACGTTTTAAGGAAATCCCGCATCGTGCGAAATTATCTTGTTTTTCCTAAACAACACGTTGTAAGTCGAAAAGCTTTCATGTTGCGTGTATGTCTAAGTGTGTAGCCTCAAAAGAGAAGGCACAGGACAGTTTTCTCTCGAAAGGATATGTAAGAATACCACTTCATAAGGAAATACAGTTTTGCAGAGTAAAGACATATACGTACGCATTGGAAACTCTTTACGAGAAGAAATAACGCATAGTACGAAATTAGCTTGTATCTCCAAAACTACATGTTGTATCTCGAAAAGAATTGTTGTGGCGTGTACGTCTTAACATGTAGCATCTAAAGAGAACCAAAAGGAGAATTTTCTTTCGTCAAAATTTTTCAGAAAATCACGTTTTAAGGAAATCCCGCATCGTGCGAAATTATCTTGTTTTTCCTAAACAACACGTTGTAAGTCGAAAAGCTTTCATGTTGCGTGTATGGCTAAGTGTGTAGCCTCAAAAGAGAAGGCACAGGACAGTTTTCTCTCGAAAGGATATGTAAGAATACCACTTCATAAGGAAATACAGTTTTGCAGAGTAAAGACATATACGTACGCATTGGAAACTCTTTACGAGAAGAAATAACGCATAGTACGAAATTAGCTTGTATCTCCAAAACTACATGTTGTATCTCGAAAAGAATTGTTGTGGCGTGTACGTCTTAACATGTAGCATCTAAAGAGAACCAAAAGGAGAATTTTCTTTCGTCAAAATTTTTCAGAAAATCACGTTTTAAGGAAATCCCGCATCGTGGGAAATTATCTTGTTTTTCCTAAACAACACGTTGTAAGTCGAAAAGCTTTCATGTTGCGTGTATGTCTAAGTGTGTAGCCTCAAAAGAGAAGGCACAGGACAGTTTTCTCTCGAAAGGATATGTAAGAATACCACTTCATAAGGAAATACAGTTTTGCAGAGTAAAGACATATACGTACGCATTGGAAACTCTTTACAAGAAGAAATAACGCATAGTACGAAATTAGCTTGTATCTCCAAAACTACATGTTGTATCTCGAAAAGAATTGTTGTGGCGTGTACGTCTTAACATGTAGCATCTAAAGAGAACCAAAAGGAGAATTTTCTTTCGTCAAAATTTTTCAGAAAATCACGTTTTAAGGAAATCCCGCATCGTGCGAAATTATCTTGTTTTTCCTAAACAACACGTTGTAAGTCGAAAAGCTTTCATGTTGCGTGTATGTCTAAGTGTGTAGCCTCAAAAGAGAAGGCACAGGACAGTTTTCTCTCGAAAGGATATGTAAGAATACCACTTCATAAGGAAATACAGTTTTGCAGAGTAAAGACATATACGTACGCATTGGAAACTACGAGAAGAAATAACGCATAGTACAAAATTAGCTTGTATCTCCAAAACTACATGTTGTATCTCGAAAAGAATTGTTGTGGCGTGTACGTCTTAACATGTAGCATCTAAAGAGAACCAAAAGGAGAATTTTCTTTCGTCAAAATTTTTCAGAAAATCACGTTTTAAGGAAATCCCGCATCGTGCGAAATTATCTTGTTTTTCCTAAACAACACGTTGTAAGTCGAAAAGCTTTCATGTTGCGTGTATGTCTAAGTGTGTAGCCTCAAAAGAGAAGGCACAGGACAGTTTTCTCTCGAAAGGATATGTAAGAATACCACTTCATAAGGAAATACAGTTTTGCAGAGTAAAGACATATACGTACGCATTGGAAACTCTTTACGAGAAGAAATAACGCATAGTACGAAATTAGCTTGTATCTCCAAAACTACATGTTGTATCTCGAAAAGAATTGTTGTGGCGTGTACGTCTTAACATGTAGCATCTAAAGAGAACCAAAAGGAGAATTTTCTTTCGTCAAAATTTTTCAGAAAATCACGTTTTAAGGAAATCCCGCATCGTGCGAAATTATCTTGTTTTTCCTAAACAACACGTTGTAAGTCGAAAAGCTTTCATGTTGCGTGTATGTCTAAGTGTGTAGCCTCAAAAGAGAAGGCACAGGACAGTTTTCTCTCGAAAGGATATGTAAGAATACCACTTCATAAGGAAATACAGTTTTGCAGAGTAAAGACATATACGTACGCATTGGAAACTCTTTACGAGAAGAAATAACGCATAGTACGAAATTAGCTTGTATCTCCAAAACTACATGTTGTATCTCGAAAAGAATTGTTGTGGCGTGTACGTCTTAACATGTAGCATCTAAAGAGAACCAAAAGGAGAATTTTCTTTCGTCAAAATTTTTCAGAAAATCACGTTTTAAGGAAATCCCGCATCGTGCGAAATTATCTTGTTTTTCCTAAACAACACGTTGTAAGTCGAAAAGCTTTCATGTTGCGTGTATGTCTAAGTGTGTAGCCTCAAAAGAGAAGGCACAGGACAGTTTTCTCTCGAAAGGATATGTAAGAATACCACTTCATAAGGAAATACAGTTTTGCAGAGTAAAGACATATACGTAGGCATTGGAAACTCTTTATGAGAAGAAATAACGCATAGTACAAAATTAGCTTGTATCTCCAAAACTACATGTTGTATCTCGAAAAGAATTGTTGTGGCGTGTACGTCTTAACATGTAGCATCTAAAGAGAACCAAAAGGAGAATTTTCTTTCGTCAAAATTTTTCAGAAAATCACGTTTTAAGGAAATCCCGCATCGTGCGAAATTATCTTGTTTTTCCTAAACAACACGTTGTAAGTCGAAAAGCTTTCATGTTGCGTGTATGTCTAAGTATGTAGCCTCAAAAGAGAAGGCACAGGACAGTTTTCTCTCGAAAGGATATGTAAGAATACCACTTCATAAGGAAATACAGTTTTGCAGAGTAAAGACATATACGTACGCATTGGAAACTCTTTACGAGAAGAAATAACGCATAGTACAAAATTAGCTTGTATCTCCAAAACTACACGTTGTATCTCGAAAAGAATTGTTGTGGCGTGTACGTCTTAACATGTAGCATCTAAAGAGAACCAAAAGGAGAATTTTCTTTCGTCAAAATTTTTCAGAAAATCACGTTTTAAGGAAATCCCGCATCGTGCGAAATTATCTTGTTTTTCCTAAACAACACGTTGTAAGTCGAAAAGCTTTCATGTTGCGTGTATGTCTAAGTGTGTAGCCTCAAAAGAGAAGGCACAGGACAGTTTTCTCTCGAAAGGATATGTAAGAATACCACTTCATAAGGAAATACAGTTTTGCAGAGTAAAGACATATACGTACGCATTGGAAACTCTTTACGAGAAGAAATAACGCATAGTACAAAATTAGCTTGTATCTCCAAAACTACACGTTGTATCTCGAAAAGAATTGTTGTGGCGTGTACGTCTTAACATGTAGCATGTAAAGAGAACCAAAAGGAGAATTTTCTTTCGTCAAAATTTTTCAGAAAATCACGTTTTAAGGAAATCCCGCATCGTGCGAAATTATCTTGTTTTTCCTAAACAACACGTTGTAAGTCGAAAAGCTTTCATGTTGCGTGTATGTCTAAGTGTGTAGCCTCAAAAGAGAAGGCACAGGACAGTTTTCTCTCGAAAGGATATGTAAGAATACCACTTCATAAGGAAATACAGTTTTGCAGCGTAAAGACATATACGTACGCATTGGAAACTCTTTACGAGAAGAAATAACGCATAGTACAAAATTAGCTTGCATCTCCAAAACTACACGTTGTATCTCGAAAAGAATTGTTGTGGCGTGTACGTCTTAACATGTAGCATCTAAAGAGAACCAAAAGGAGAATTTTCTTTCGTCAAAATTTTTCAGAAAATCACGTTTTAAGGAAATCCCGCATCGTGCGAAATTATCTTGTTTTTCCTAAACAACACGTTGTAAGTCGAAAAGCTTTCATGTTGCGTGTATGTCTAAGTGTGTAGCCTCAAAAGAGAAGGCACAGGACAGTTTTCTCTCGAAAGGATATGTAAGAATACCACTTCATAAGGAAATACAGTTTTGCAGAGTAAAGACATATACGTACGCATTGGAAACTCTTTACGAGAAGAAATAACGCATAGTACAAAATTAGCTTGTATCTCCAAAACTACACGTTGTATCTCGAAAAGAATTGTTGTGGCATGTACGTCTTAACAAGTAGCATCTAAAGAGAACCAAAAGGAGAATTTTCTTTCGTCAAAATTTTTCAGAAAATCACGTTTTAAGGAAATCCCGCATCGTGCGAAATTATCTTGTTTTTCCTAAACAACACGTTGTAAGTCGAAAAGCTTTCATGTTGCGTGTATGTCTAAGTGTGTAGCCTCAAAAGGGAAGGCACAGGACAGTTTTCTCTCGAAAGGATATGTAAGAATACCACTTCATAAGGAAATACAGTTGTGCAGCATAAAGACATATACGTACGCATTGGAAACTCTTTACGAGAAGAAATAACGCATAGTACAAAATTAGCTTGTATCTCCAAAACTACACGTTGTATCTCGAAAAGAATTGTTGTGGCGTGTACGTCTTAACATGTAGCATGTAAAGAGAACCAAAAGGAGAATTTTCTTTCGTCAAAATTTTTCAGAAAATCACGTTTTAAGGAAATCCCGCATCGTGCGAAATTATCTTGTTTTTCCTAAACAACACGTTGTAAGTCGAAAAGCTTTCATGTTGCGTGTATGTCTAAGTGTGTAGCCTCAGAAGAGAAAGCACAGGACAGTTTTCTCTCGAAAGGATATGTAAGAATACCACTTCATAAGGAAATACAGTTTTGCAGAGTAAAGACATATACGTACGCATTGGAAACTCTTTACGAGAAGAAATAACGCATAGTACAAAATTAGCTTGTATCTCCAAAACTACATGTTGTATCTCGAAAAGAATTGTTGTGGCGTGTACGTCTTAACATGTAGCATCTAAAGAGAACCAAAAGGAGAATTTCGTCAAAATTTTTCAGAAAATCACGTTTTAAGGAAATCCCGCATCGTGCGAAATTATCTTGTTTTTCCTAAACAACACGTTGTAAGTCGAAAAGCTTTCATGTTGCGTGTATGTCTAAGTGTGTAGCCTCAAAAGAGAAGGCACAGGACAGTTTTCTCTCGAAAGGATATGTAAGAATACCACTTCATAAGGAAATACAGTTTTGCAGAGTAAAGACATATACGTACGCATTGGAAACTCTTTACGAGAAGAAATAACGCATAGTACAAAATTAGCTTGTATCTCCAAAACTACATGTTGTATCTCGAAAAGAATTGTTGTGGCGTGTACGTCTTAACATGTAGCATCTAAAGAGAACCAAAAGGAGAATTTTCTTTCGTCAAAATTTTTCAGAAAATCACGTTTTAAGGAAATCCCGCATCGTGCGAAATTATCTTGTTTTTCCTAAACAACACGTTGTAAGTCGAAAAGCTTTCATGTTGCGTGTATGTCTAAGTGTGTAGCCTCAAAAGAGAAGGCACAGGACAGTTTTCTCTCGAAAGGATATGTAAGAATACCACTTCATAAGGAAATACAGTTTTGCAGAGTAAAGACATATACGTACGCATTGGAAACTCTTTACGAGAAGAAATAACGCATAGTACAAAATTAGCTTGTATCTCCAAAACTACACGTTGTATCTCGAAAAGAATTGTTGTGGCGTGTACGTCTTAACATGTAGCATGTAAAGAGAACCAAAAGGAGAATTTTCTTTCGTCAAAATTTTTCAGAAAATCACGTTTTAAGGAAATCCCGCATCGTGCGAAATTATCTTGTTTTTCCTAAACAACACGTTGTAAGTCGAAAAGCTTTCATGTTGCGTGTATGTCTAAGTGTGTAGCCTCAAAAGAGAAGGCACAGGACAGTTTTCTCTCGAAAGGATATGTAAGAATACCACTTCATAAGGAAATACAGTTTTGCAGAGTAAAGACATATACGTACGCATTGGAAACTCTTTACGAGAAGAAATAACGCATAGTACAAAATTAGCTTGTATCTCCAAAACTACACGTTGTATCTCGAAAAGAATTGTTGTGGCGTGTACGTCTTAACTTGTAGCATCTAAAGGGAACCAAAAGGAGAATTTTCTTTCGTCAAAATTTTTCAGAAAATCACGTTTTAAGGAAATCCCGCATCGTGCGAAATTATCTTGTTTTTCCTAAACAACACGTTGTAAGTCGAAAAGCTTTCATGTTGCGTGTATGTCTAAGTGTGTAGCCTCAAAAGAGAAGGCACAGGACAGTTTTCTCTCGAAAGGATATGTAAGAATACCACTTCATAAGGAAATACAGTTTTGCAGAGTAAAGACATATACGTACGCATTGGAAACTCTTTACGAGAAGAAATAACGCATAGTACAAAATTAGCTTGTATCTCCAAAACTACACGTTGTATCTCGAAAAGAATTGTTGTGGCATGTACGTCTTAACAAGTAGCATCTAAAGAGAACCAAAAGGAGAATTTTCTTTCGTCAAAATTTTTCAGAAAATCACGTTTTAAGGAAATCCCGCATCGTGCGAAATTATCTTGTTTTTCCTAAACAACACGTTGTAAGTCGAAAAGCTTTCATGTTGCGTGTATGTCTAAGTGTGTAGCCTCAAAAGGGAAGGCACAGGACAGTTTTCTCTCGAAAGGATATGTAAGAATACCACTTCATAAGGAAATACAGTTGTGCAGCATAAAGACATATACGTACGCATTGGAAACTCTTTACGAGAAGAAATAACGCATAGTACAAAATTAGCTTGTATCTCCAAAACTACACGTTGTATCTCGAAAAGAATTGTTGTGGCGTGTACGTCTTAACATGTAGCATGTAAAGAGAACCAAAAGGAGAATTTTCTTTCGTCAAAATTTTTCAGAAAATCACGTTTTAAGGAAATCCCGCATCGTGCGAAATTATCTTGTTTTTCCTAAACAACACGTTGTAAGTCGAAAAGCTTTCATGTTGCGTGTATGTCTAAGTGTGTAGCCTCAGAAGAGAAAGCACAGGACAGTTTTCTCTCGAAAGGATATGTAAGAATACCACTTCATAAGGAAATACAGTTTTGCAGAGTAAAGACATATACGTACGCATTGGAAACTCTTTACGAGAAGAAATAACGCATAGTACAAAATTAGCTTGTATCTCCAAAACTACATGTTGTATCTCGAAAAGAATTGTTGTGGCGTGTACGTCTTAACATGTAGCATCTAAAGAGAACCAAAAGGAGAATTTCGTCAAAATTTTTCAGAAAATCACGTTTTAAGGAAATCCCGCATCGTGCGAAATTATCTTGTTTTTCCTAAACAACACGTTGTAAGTCGAAAAGCTTTCATGTTGCGTGTATGTCTAAGTGTGTAGCCTCAAAAGAGAAGGCACAGGACAGTTTTCTCTCGAAAGGATATGTAAGAATACCACTTCATAAGGAAATACAGTTTTGCAGAGTAAAGACATATACGTACGCATTGGAAACTCTTTACGAGAAGAAATAACGCATAGTACAAAATTAGCTTGTATCTCCAAAACTACATGTTGTATCTCGAAAAGAATTGTTGTGGCGTGTACGTCTTAACATGTAGCATCTAAAGAGAACCAAAAGGAGAATTTTCTTTCGTCAAAATTTTTCAGAAAATCACGTTTTAAGGAAATCCCGCATCGTGCGAAATTATCTTGTTTTTCCTAAACAACACGTTGTAAGTCGAAAAGCTTTCATGTTGCGTGTATGTCTAAGTGTGTAGCCTCAAAAGAGAAGGCACAGGACAGTTTTCTCTCGAAAGGATATGTAAGAATACCACTTCATAAGGAAATACAGTTTTGCAGAGTAAAGACATATACGTACGCATTGGAAACTCTTTACAAGAAGAAATAACGCATAGTACGAAATTAGCTTGTATCTCCAAAACTACATGTTGTATCTCGAAAAGAATTGTTGTGGCGTGTACGTCTTAACATGTAGCATCTAAAGAGAACCAAAAGGAGAATTTTCTTTCGTCAAAATTTTTCAGAAAATCACGTTTTAAGGAAATCCCGCATCGTGCGAAATTATCTTGTTTTTCCTAAACAACACGTTGTAAGTCGAAAAGCTTTCATGTTGCGTGTATGTCTAAGTGTGTAGCCTCAAAAGAGAAGGCACAGGACAGTTTTCTCTCGAAAGGATATGTAAGAATACCACTTCATAAGGAAATACAGTTTTGCAGAGTAAAGACATATACGTACGCATTGGAAACTCTTTACGAGAAGAAATAACGCATAGTACAAAATTAGCTTGTATCTCCAAAACTACATGTTGTATCTCGAAAAGAATTGTTGTGGCGTGTACGTCTTAACATGTAGCATCTAAAGAGAACCAAAAGGAGAATTTTCTTTCGTCAAAATTTTTCAGAAAATCACGTTTTAAGGAAATCCCGCATCGTGGGAAATTATCTTGTTTTTCCTAAACAACACGTTGTAAGTCGAAAAGCTTTCATGTTGCGTGTATGTCTAAGTGTGTAGCCTCAAAAGAGAAGGCACAGGACAGTTTTCTCTCGAAAGGATATGTAAGAATACCACTTCATAAGGAAATACAGTTTTGCAGAGTAAAGACATATACGTACGCATCGGAAACTCTTTACAAGAAGAAATAACGCATAGTACGAAATTAGCTTGTATCTCCAAAACTACATGTTGTATCTCGAAAAGAATTGTTGTGGCGTGTACGTCTTAACATGTAGCATCTAAAGAGAACCAAAAGGAGAATTTCGTCAAAATTTTTCAGAAAATCACGTTTTAAGGAAATCCCGCATCGTGCGAAATTATCTTGTTTTTCCTAAACAACACGTTGTAAGTCGAAAAGCTTTCATGTTGCGTGTATGTCTAAGTGTGTAGCCTCAAAAGAGAAGGCACAGGACAGTTTTCTCTCGAAAGGATATGTAAGAATACCACTTCATAAGGAAATACAGTTTTGCAGAGTAAAGACATATACGTACGCATTGGAAACTCTTTACGAGAAGAAATAACGCATAGTACAAAATTAGCTTGTATCTCCAAAACTACATGTTGTATCTCGAAAAGAATTGTTGTGGCGTGTACGTCTTAACATGTAGCATCTAAAGAGAACCAAAAGGAGAATTTTCTTTCGTCAAAATTTTTCAGAAAATCACGTTTTAAGGAAATCCCGCATCGTGCGAAATTATCTTGTTTTTCCTAAACAACACGTTGTAAGTCGAAAAGCTTTCATGTTGCGTGTATGTCTAAGTGTGTAGCCTCAAAAGAGAAGGCACAGGACAGTTTTCTCTCGAAAGGATATGTAAGAATACCACTTCATAAGGAAATACAGTTTTGCAGAGTAAAGACATATACGTACGCATTGGAAACTCTTTACAAGAAGAAATAACGCATAGTACGAAATTAGCTTGTATCTCCAAAACTACATGTTGTATCTCGAAAAGAATTGTTGTGGCGTGTACGTCTTAACATGTAGCATCTAAAGAGAACCAAAAGGAGAATTTTCTTTCGTCAAAATTTTTCAAAGGCTTTCATGTTGCGTGTATGTCTAAGTGTGTAGCCTCAAAAGAGAAGGCACAGGACAGTTTTCTCTCGAAAGGATATGTAAGAATACCACTTCATAAGGAAATACAGTTTTGCAGAGTAAAGACATATACGTACGCATTGGAAACTCTTTACGAGAAGAAATAACGCATAGTACAAAATTAGCTTGTATCTCCAAAACTACATGTTGTATCTCGATATGAATTGTTGTGGCGTGTACGTCTTAACATGTAGCATCTAAAGAGAACCAAAAGGAGAATTTTCTTTTGTCAAAATTTTTCAGAAAATCACGTTTTAAGGAAATCCCGCATCGTGCGAAATTATCTTGTTTTTCCTAAACAACACGTTGTAAGTCGAAAAGCTTTCATGTTGCGTGTATGTCTAAGTGTGTAGCCTCAAAAGAGAAGGCACAGGACAGTTTTCTCTCGAAAGGATATGTAAGAATACCACTTCATAAGGAAATACAGTTTTGCAGAGTAAAGACATATACGTACGCATTGGAAACTCTTTACGAGAAGAAATAACGCATAGTACAAAATTAGCTTGTATCTCCAAAACTACACGTTGTATCTCGAAAAGAATTGTTGTGGCATGTACGTCTTAACAAGTAGCATCTAAAGAGAACCAAAAGGAGAATTTTCTTTCGTCAAAATTTTTCAGAAAATCACGTTTTAAGGAAATCCCGCATCGTGCGAAATTATCTTGTTTTTCCTAAACAACACGTTGTAAGTCGAAAAGCTTTCATGTTGCGTGTATGTCTAAGTGTGTAGCCTCAAAAGAGAAGGCACAGGACAGTTTTCTCTCGAAAGGATATGTAAGAATACCACTTCATAAGGAAATACAGTTGTGCAGCATAAAGACATATACGTACGCATTGGAAACTCTTTACGAGAAGAAATAACGCATAGTACAAAATTAGCTTGTATCTCCAAAACTACACGTTGTATCTCGAAAAGAATTGTTGTGGCGTGTACGTCTTAACATGTAGCATCTAAAGAGAACCAAAAGGAGAATTTTCTTTCGTCAAAATTTTTCAGAAAATCACGTGTTAAGGAAATCCCGCATCGTGCGAAATTATCTTGTTTTTCCTAAACAACACGTTGTAAGTCGAAAAGCTTTCATGTTGCGTGTATGTCTAAGTGTGTAGCCTCAAAAGAGAAGGCACAGGACAGTTTTCTCTCGAAAGGATATGTAAGAATACCACTTCATAAGGAAATACAGTTTTGCAGAGTAAAGACATATACGTACGCATTGGAAACTCTTTACGAGAAGAAATAACGCATAGTACGAAATTAGCTTGTATCTCCAAAACTACATGTTGTATCTCGAAAAGAATTGTTGTGGCGTGTACGTCTTAACATGTAGCATCTAAAGAGAACCAAAAGGAGAATTTTCTTTCGTCAAAATTTTTCAGAAAATCACGTTTTAAGGAAATCCCGCATCGTGGGAAATTATCTTGTTTTTCCTAAACAACACGTTGTAAGTCGAAAAGCTTTCATGTTGCGTGTATGTCTAAGTGTGTAGCCTCAAAAGAGAAGGCACAGGACAGTTTTCTCTCGAAAGGATATGTAAGAATACCAGTTCATAAGGAAATACAGTTTTGCAGAGTAAAGACATATACGTAGGCATTGGAAACTCTTTATGAGAAGAAATAACGCATAGTAAAAAATTAGCTTGTATCTCCAAAACTACATGTTGTATCTCGAAAAGAATTGTTGTGGCGTGTACGTCTTAACATGTAGCATCTATAGAGAACCAAAAGGAGAATTTTCTTTCGTCAAAATTTTTCAGAAAATCACGTTTTAAGGAAATCCCGCATCGTGCGAAATTATCTTGTTTTTCCTAAACAACACGTTGTAAGTCGAAAAGCTTTCATGTTGCGTGTATGTCTAAGTATGTAGCCTCAAAAGAGAAGGCACAGGACAGTTTTCTCTCGAAAGGATATGTAAGAATACCACTTCATAAGGAAATACAGTTTTGCAGAGTAAAGACATATACGTACGCATTGGAAACTCTTTACGAGAAGAAATAACGCATAGTACAAAATTAGCTTGTATCTCCAAAACTACATGTTGTATCTCGAAAAGAATTGTTGTGGCGTGTACGTCTTAACATGTAGCATCTAAAGAGAACCAAAAGGAGAATTTTCTTTCGTCAAAATTTTTCAGAAAATCAAGTTTTAAGGAAATCCCGCATCGTGCGAAATTATCTTGTTTTTCCTAAACAACACGTTGTAAGTCGAAAGGCTTTCATGTTGCGTGTATGTCTAAGTGTGTAGCCTCAAAAGAGAAGGCACAGGACAGTTTTCTCTCGAAAGGATATGTAAGAATACCACTTCATAAGGAAATACAGTTTTGCAGAGTAAAGACATATACGTACGCATTGGAAACTCTTTACGAGAAGAAATAACACATAGTACGAAATTAGCTTGTATCTCCAAAACTACATGTTGTATCTCGAAAAGAATTGTTGTGGCGTGTACGTCTTAACATGTAGCATCTAAAGAGAACCAAAAGGAGAATTTTCTTTCGTCAAAATTTTTCAGAAAATCACGTTTTAAGGAAATCCCGCATCGTGCGAAATTATCTTGTTTTTCCTAAACAACACGTTGTAAGTCGAAAAGCTTTCATGTTGCGTGTATGTCTAAGTGTGTAGCCTCAAAAGAGAAAGCACAGGACAGTTTTCTCTCGAAAGGATATGTAAGAATACCACTTCATAAGGAAATACAGTTTTGCAGAGTAAAGACATATACGTACGCATTGGAAACTCTTTACGAGAAGAAATAACGCATAGTACAAAATTAGCTTGTATCTCCAAAACTACATGTTGTATCTCGAAAAGAATTGTTGTGGCGTGTACGTCTTAACATGTAGCATCTAAAGAGAACCAAAAGGAGAATTTTCTTTCGTCAAAATTTTTCAGAAAATCACGTTTTAAGGAAATCCCGCATCGTGCGAAATTATCTTGTTTTTCCTAAACAACACGTTGTAAGTCGAAAAGCTTTCATGTTGCGTGTATGTCTAAGTGTGTAGCCTCAAAAGAGAAGGCACAGGACAGTTTTCTCTCGAAAGGATATGTAAGAATACCACTTCATAAGGAAATACAGTTTTGCAGAGTAAAGACATATACGTACGCATTGGAAACTCTTTACGAGAAGAAATAACGCATAGTACAAAATTAGCTTGTATCTCCAAAACTACATGTTGTATCTCGAAAAGAATTGTTGTGGCGTGTACGTCTTAACATGTAGCATCTAAAGAGAACCAAAAGGAGAATTTTCTTTCGTCAAAATTTTTCAGAAAATCACGTTTTAAGGAAATCCCGCATCGTGCGAAATTATCTTGTTTTTCCTAAACAACACGTTGTAAGTCGAAAAGCTTTCATGTTGCGTGTATGTCTAAGTGTGTAGCCTCAAAAGAGAAGGCACAGGACAGTTTTCTCTCGAAAGGATATGTAAGAATACCACTTCATAAGGAAATACAGTTTTGCAGAGTAAAGACATATACGTACGCATTGGAAACTCTTTACGAGAAGAAATAACGCATAGTACAAAATTAGCTTGTATCTCCAAAACTACATGTTGTATCTCGAAAAGAATTGTTGTGGCGTGTACGTCTTAACATGTAGCATCTAAAGAGAACCAAAAGGAGAATTTTCTTTCGTCAAAATTTTTCAGAAAATCACGTTTTAAGGAAATCCCGCATCGTGCGAAATTATCTTGTTTTTCCTAAACAACACGTTGTAAGTCGAAAGGCTTTCATGTTGCGTGTATGTCTAAGTGTGTAGCCTCAAAAGAGAAGGCACAGGACAGTTTTCTCTCGAAAGGATATGTAAGAATACCACTTCATAAGGAAATACAGTTTTGCAGAGTAAAGACATATACGTACGCATTGGAAACTCTTTACGAGAAGAAATAACGCATAGTACAAAATTAGCTTGTATCTCCAAAACTACATGTTGTATCTCGATAAGAATTGTTGTGGCGTGTACGTCTTAACATGTAGCATCTAAAGAGAACCAAAAGGAGAATTTTCTTTTGTCAAAATTTTTCAGAAAATCACGTTTTAAGGAAATCCCGCATCGTGCGAAATTATCTTGTTTTTCCTAAACAACACGTTGTAAGTCGAAAGGCTTTCATGTTGCGTGTATGTCTAAGTGTGTAGCCTCAAAAGAGAAGGCACAGGACAGTTTTCTCTCGAAAGGATATGTAAGAATACCACTTCATAAGGAAATACAGTTTTGCAGAGTAAAGACATATACGTACGCATTGGAAACTCTTTACGAGAAGAAATAACGCATAGTACAAAATTAGCTTGTATCTCCAAAACTACATGTTGTATCTCGAAAAGAATTGTTGTGGCGTGTACGTCTTAACATGTAGCATCTAAAGAGAACCAAAAGGAGAATTTTCTTTCGTCAAAATTTTTCAGAAAATCACGTTTTAAGGAAATCCCGCATCGTGCGAAATTATCTTGTTTTTCCTAAACAACACGTTGTAAGTCGAAAAGCTTTCATGTTGCGTGTATGTCTAAGTGTGTAGCCTCAAAAGAGAAGGCACAGGACAGTTTTCTCTCGAAAGGATATGTAAGAATACCACTTCATAAGGAAATACAGTTTTGCAGAGTAAAGACATATACGTACGCATTGGAAACTCTTTACGAGAAGAAATAACGCATAGTACAAAATTAGCTTGTATCTCCAAAACTATATGTTGTATCTCGAAAAGAATTGTTGTGGCGTGTACGTCTTAACATGTAGCATCTAAAGAGAACCAAAAGGAGAATTTTCTTTCGTCAAAATTTTTCAGAAAATCACGTTTTAAGGAAATCCCGCATCGTGCGAAATTATCTTGTTTTTCCTAAACAACACGTTGTAAGTCGAAAGGCTTTCATGTTGCGTGTATGTCTAAGTGTGTAGCCTCAAAAGAGAAGGCACAGGACAGTTTTCTCTCGAAAGGATATGTAAGAATACCACTTCATAAGGAAATACAGTTTTGCAGAGTAAAGACATATACGTACGCATTGGAAACTCTTTACGAGAAGAAATAACGCATAGTACAAAATTAGCTTGTATCTCCAAAACTACATGTTGTATCTCGATAAGAATTGTTGTGGCGTGTACGTCTTAACATGTAGCATCTAAAGAGAACCAAAAGGAGAATTTTCTTTTGTCAAAATTTTTCAGAAAATCACGTTTTAAGGAAATCCCGCATCGTGCGAAATTATCTTGTTTTTCCTAAACAACACGTTGTAAGTCGAAAGGCTTTCATGTTGCGTGTATGTCTAAGTGTGTAGCCTCAAAAGAGAAGGCACAGGACAGTTTTCTCTCGAAAGGATATGTAAGAATACCACTTCATAAGGAAATACAGTTTTGCAGAGTAAAGACATATACGTACGCATTGGAAACTCTTTACGAGAAGAAATAACGCATAGTACAAAATTAGCTTGTATCTCCAAAACTACATGTTGTATCTCGAAAAGAATTGTTGTGGCGTGTACGTCTTAACATGTAGCATCTAAAGAGAACCAAAAGGAGAATTTTCTTTCGTCAAAATTTTTCAGAAAATCACGTTTTAAGGAAATCCCGCATCGTGCGAAATTATCTTGTTTTTCCTAAACAACACGTTGTAAGTCGAAAGGCTTTCATGTTGCGTGTATGTCTAAGTGTGTAGCCTCAAAAGAGAAGGCACAGGACAGTTTTCTCTCGAAAGGATATGTAAGAATACCACTTCATAAGGAAATACAGTTTTACAGAGTAAAGACATATACGTACGCATTGGAAACTCTTTACGAGAAGAAATAACGCATAGTACAAAATTAGCTTGTATCTCCAAAACTACATGTTGTATCTCGAAAAGAATTGTTGTGGCGTGTACGTCTTAACATGTAGCATCTAAAGAGAACCAAAAGGAGAATTTTCTTTCGTCAAAATTTTTCAGAAAATCACGTTTTAAGGAAATCCCGCATCGTGCGAAATCATCTTGTTTATCCTAAACAACACGTTGTAAGTCGAAAAGCTTTCATGTTGCGTGTATGTCTAAGTGTGTAGCCTCAAAAGAGAAGGCACAGGACAGTTTTCTCTCGAAAGGATATGTAAGAATACCACTTCATAAGGAAATACAGTTTTGCAGAGTAAAGACATATACGTACGCATTGGAAACTCTTTACGAGAAGAAATAACGCATAGTACAAAATTAGCTTGTATCTCCAAAACTACACGTTGTATCTCGAAAAGAATTGTTGTGGCGTGTACGTCTTAACATGTAGCATCTAAAGAGAACCAAAAGGAGAATTTTCTTTCGTCAAAATTTTTCAGAAAATCACGTTTTAAGGAAATCCCGCATCGTGCGAAATTATCTTGTTTTTCCTAAACAACACGTTGTAAGTCGAAAAGCTTTCATGTTGTGTGTATGTCTAAGTGTGTAGCCTCAAAAGAGAAGGCACAGGACAGTTTTCTCTCGAAAGGATATGTAAGAATACCACTTCATAAGGAAATACAGTTTTGCAGAGTAAAGACATATACGTACGCATTGGAAACTCTTTACGAGAAGAAATAACGCATAGTACGAAATTAGCTTGTATCTCCAAAACTACATGTTGTATCTCGAAAAGAATTGTTGTGGCGTGTACGTCTTAACATGTAGCATCTAAAGAGAACCAAAAGGAGAATTTTCTTTCGTCAAAATTTTTCAGAAAATCACGTCTTAAGGAAATCCCGCATCGTGCGAAATTATCTTGTTTTTCCTAAACAACACGTTGTAAGTCGAAAAGCTTTCATGTTGCGTGTATGTCTAAGTGTGTAGCCTCAAAAGAGAAGGCACAGGACAGTTTTCTCTCGAAAGGATATGTAAGAATACCACTTCATAAGGAAATACAGTTTTGCAGAGTAAAGACATATACGTAGGCATTGGAAACTCTTTATGAGAAGAAATAACGCATAGTACAAAATTAGCTTGTATCTCCAAAACTACATGTTGTATCTCGAAAAGAATTGTTGTGGCGTGTACGTCTTAACATGTAGCATCTAAAGAGAACCAAAAGGAGAATTTTCTTTGGTCAAAATTTTTCAGAAAATCACGTTTTAAGGAAATCCCGCATCGTGCGAAATTATCTTGTTTTTCCTAAACAACACGTTGTAAGTCGAAAAGCTTTCATGTTGCGTGTATGTCTAAGTATGTAGCCTCAAAAGAGAAGGCACAGGACAGTTTTCTCTCGAAAGGATATGTAAGAATACCACTTCATAAGGAAATACAGTTTTGCAGAGTAAAGACATATACGTACGCATTGGAAACTCTTTACGAGAAGAAATAACGCATAGTACAAAATTAGCTTGTATCTCCAAAACTATATGTTGTATCTCGAAAAGAATTGTTGTGGCGTGTACGTCTTAACATGTAGCATCTAAAGAGAACCAAAAGGAGAATTTTCTTTCGTCAAAATTTTTCAGAAAATCACGTTTTAAGGAAATCCCGCATCGTGCGAAATTATCTTGTTTTTCCTAAACAACACGTTGTAAGTCGAAAGGCTTTCATGTTGCGTGTATGTCTAAGTGTGTAGCCTCAAAAGAGAAGGCACAGGACAGTTTTCTCTCGAAAGGATATGTAAGAATACCACTTCATAAGGAAATACAGTTTTGCAGAGTAAAGACATATACGTACGCATTGGAAACTCTTTACTAGAAGAAATAACGCATAGTACAAAATTAGCTTGTATCTCCAAAACTACATGTTGTATCTCGATAAGAATTGTTGTGGCGTGTATGTCTTAACATGTAGCATCTAAAGAGAACCAAAAGGAGAATTTTCTTTTGTCAAAATTTTTCAGAAAATCACGTTTTAAGGAAATCCCGCATCGTGGGAAATTATCTTGTTTTTCCTAAACAACACGTTGTAAGTCGAAAAGCTTTCATGTTGCGTGTATGTCTAAGTGTGTAGCCTCAAATGAGAAGGCACAGGACAGTTTTCTCACGAAAGGATATGTAAGAATACCACTTCATAAGGAAATACAGTTTTGCAGAGTAAAGACATATACGTACGCATTGGAAACTCTTTACGAGAAGAAATGACGCATAGTACAAAATTAGCTTGTATCTCCAAAACTACACGTTGTATCTCGAAAAGAATTGTTGTGGCATGTACGTCTTAACAAGTAGCATCTAAAGAGAACCAAAAGGAGAATTTTCTTTCGTCAAAATTTTTCAGAAAATCACGTTTTAAGGAAATCCCGCATCGTGCGAAATTATCTTGTTTTTCCTAAACAACACGTTGTAAGTCGAAAAGCTTTCATGTTGCGTGTATGTCTAAGTGTGTAGCCTCAAAAGAGAAGGCACAGGACAGTTTTCTCTCGAAAGGATATGTAAGAATACCACTTCATAAGGAAATACAGTTGTGCAGCATAAAGACATATACGTACGCATTGGAAACTCTTTACGAGAAGAAATAACGCATAGTACAAAATTAGCTTGTATCTCCAAAACTACACGTTGTATCTCGAAAAGAATTGTTGTGGCGTGTACGTCTTAACATGTAGCATCTAAAGAGAACCAAAAGGAGAATTTTCTTTCGTCAAAATTTTTCAGAAAATCACGTTTTAAGGAAATCCCGCATCGTGCGAAATTATCTTGTTTTTCCTAAACAACACGTTGTAAGTCGAAAAGCTTTCATGTTGCGTGTATGTCTAAGTGTGTAGCCTCAAAAGAGAAGGCACAGGACAGTTTTCTCTCGAAAGGATATGTAAGAATACCACTTCAAAAGGAAATACAGTTTTGCAGCGTAAAGACATATACGTACGCATTGGAAACTCTTTACGAGAAGAAATAACGCATAGTACAAAATCAGCTTGTATCTCCAAAACTACACGTTGTATCTCGAAAAGAATTGTTGTGGCGTGTACGTCTTAACATGTAGCATCTAAAGAGAACCAAAAGGAGAATTTTCTTTCGTCAAAATTTTTCAGAAAATCACGTTTTAAGGAAATCCCGCATCGTGCGAAATTATCTTGTTTTTCCTAAACAACACGTTGTAAGTCGAAAAGCTTTCATGTTGCGTGTATGTCTAAGTGTGTAGCCTCAAAAGAGAAGGCACAGGACAGTTTTCTCTCGAAAGGATATGTAAGAATACCACTTCATAAGGAAATACAGTTTTGCAGAGTAAAGACATATACGTACGCATTGGAAACTCTTTACGAGAAGAAATAACGCATAGTACGAAATTAGCTTGTATCTCCAAAACTACACGTTGTATCTCGAAAAGAATTGTTGTGGCGTGTACGTCTTAACATGTAGCATCTAAAGAGAACCAAAAGGAGAATTTTCTTTCGTCAAAATTTTTCAAAAAATCACGTTTTAAGGAAATCCCGCATCGTGCGAAATTATCTTGTTTTTCCTAAACAACACGTTGTAAGTCGAAAAGCTTTCATGTTGCGTGTATGTCTAAGTGTGTAGCCTCAAAAGAGAAGGCACAGGACAGTTTTCTCTCGAAAGGATATGTAAGAATACCACTTCATAAGGAAATACAGTTTTGCAGCGTAAAGACATATACGTACGCATTGGAAACTCTTTACGAGAAGAAATAACGCATAGTACAAAATTAGCTTGTATCTCCAAAACTACACGTTGTATCTCGAAAAGAATTGTTGTGGCGTGTACGTCTTAACATGTAGCATCTAAAGAGAACCAAAAGGAGAATTTTCTTTCGTCAAAATTTTTCAGAAAATCACGTTTTAAGGAAATCCCGCATCGTGCGAAATTATCTTGTTTTTCCTAAACAACACGTTGTAAGTCGAAAAGCTTTCATGTTGCGTGTATGTCTAAGTGTGTAGCCTCAAAAGAGAAGGCACAGGACAGTTTTCTCTCGAAAGGATATGTAAGAATACCACTTCATAAGGAAATACAGTTTTGCAGCGTAAAGACATATACGTACGCATTGGAAACTCTTTACGAGAAGAAATAACGCATAGTACAAAATTAGCTTGTATCTCCAAAACTACACGTTGTATCTCGAAAAGAATTGTTGTGGCGTGTACGTCTTAACATGTAGCATCTAAAGAGAACCAAAAGGAGAATTTTCTTTCGTCAAAATTTTTCAGAAAATCACGTTTTAAGGAAATCCCGCATCGTGCGAAATTATCTTGTTTTTCCTAAACAACACGTTGTAAGTCGAAAAGCTTTCATGTTGCGTGTATGTCTAAGTGTGTAGCCTCAAAAGAGAAGGCACAGGACAGTTTTCTCTCGAAAGGATATGTAAGAATACCACTTCATAAGGAAATACAGTTTTGCAGCGTAAAGACATATACGTACGCATTGGAAACTCTTTACGAGAAGAAATAACGCATAGTACAAAATTAGCTTGTATCTCCAAAACTACACGTTGTATCTCGAAAAGAATTGTTGTGGCGTGTACGTCTTAACATGTAGCATCTAAAGAGAACCAAAAGGAGAATTTTCTTTCGTCAAAATTTTTCAGAAAATCACGTTTTAAGGAAATCCCGCATCGTGCGAAATTATCTTGTTTTTCCTAAACAACACGTTGTAAGTCGAAAAGCTTTCATGTTGCGTGTATGTCTAAGTGTGTAGCCTCAAAAGAGAAGGCACAGGACAGTTTTCTCTCGAAAGGATATGTAAGAATACCACTTCATAAGGAAATACAGTTTTGCAGAGTAAAGACATATACGTACGCATTGGAAACTCTTTACGAGAAGAAATAACGCATAGTACGAAATTAGCTTGTATCTCCAAAACTACACGTTGTATCTCGAAAAGAATTGTTGTGGCGTGTACGTCTTAACATGTAGCATCTAAAGAGAACCAAAAGGAGAATTTTCTTTCGTCAAAATTTTTCAGAAAATCACGTTTTAAGGAAATCCCGCATCGTGCGAAATTATCTTGTTTTTCCTAAACAACACGTTGTAAGTCGAAAAGCTTTCATGTTGCGTGTATGTCTAAGTGTGTAGCCTCAAAAGAGAAGGCACAGGACAGTTTTCTCTCGAAAGGATATGTAAGAATACCACTTCATAAGGAAATACAGTTTTGCAGCGTAAAGACATATACGTACGCATTGGAAACTCTTTACGAGAAGAAATAACGCATAGTACAAAATTAGCTTGTATCTCCAAAACTACACGTTGTATCTCGAAAAGAATTGTTGTGGCGTGTACGTCTTAACATGTAGCATCTAAAGAGAACCAAAAGGAGAATTTTCTTTCGTCAAAATTTTTCAGAAAATCACGTTTTAAGGAAATCCCGCATCGTGCGAAATTATCTTGTTTTTCCTAAACAACATGTTGTAAGTCGAAAAGCTTTCATGTTGCGTGTATGTCTAAGTGTGTAGCCTCAAAAGAGAAGGCACAGGACAGTTTTCTCTCGAAAGGATATGTAAGAATACCACTTCATAAGGAAATACAGTTTTGCAGCGTAAAGACATATACGTACGCATTGGAAACTCTTTACGAGAAGAAATAACGCATAGTACAAAATTAGCTTGTATCTCTAAAACTACACGTTGTATCTCGAAAAGAATTGTTGTGGCGTGTACGTCTTAACATGTAGCATCTAAAGAGAACCAAAAGGAGAATTTTCTTTCGTCAAAATTTTTCAGAAAATCACGTTTTAAGGAAATCCCGCATCGTGCGAAATTATCATGTTTTTCCTAAACAACACGTTGTAAGTCGAAAAGCTTTCATGTTGCGTGTATGTCTAAGTGTGTAGCCTCAAAAGAGAAGGCACAGGACAGTTTTCTCTCGAAAGGATATGTAAGAATACCACTTCATAAGGAAATACAGTTTTGCAGAGTAAAGACATATACGTACGCATTGGAAACTCTTTACGAGAAGAAATAACGCATAGTACGAAATTAGCTTGTATCTCCAAAACTACACGTTGTATCTCGAAAAGAATGTTGTGGCGTGTACGTCTTAACATGTAGCATCTAAAGAGAACCAAAAGGAGAATTTTCTTTCGTCAAAATTTTTCAGAAAATCACGTTTTAAGGAAATCCCGCATCGTGCGAAATTATCTTGTTTTTCCTAAACAACACGTTGTAAGTCGAAAAGCTTTCATGTTGCGTGTATGTCTAAGTGTGTAGCCTCAAAAGAGATGGCACAGGACAGTTTTCTCTCGAAAGGATATGTAAGAATACCACTTCATAAGGAAATACAGTTTTGCAGCGTAAAGACATATACGTACGCATTGGAAACTCTTTACGAGAAGAAATAACGCATAGTACAAAATTAGCTTGTATCTCCAAAACTACACGTTGTATCTCGAAAAGAATTGTTGTGGCGTGTACGTCTTAACATGTAGCATCTAAAGAGAACCAAAAGGAGAATTTTCTTTCGTCAAAATTTTTCAGAAAATCACGTTTTAAGGAAATCCCGCATCGTGCGAAATTATCTTGTTTTTCCTAAACAACACGTTGTAAGTCGAAAAGCTTTCATGTTGCGTGTATGTCTAAGTGTGTAGCCTCAAAAGAGAAGGCACAGGACAGTTTTCTCTCGAAAGGATATGTAAGAATACCACTTCATAAGGAAATACAGTTTTGCAGAGTAAAGACATATACGTACGCATTGGAAACTCTTTACGAGAAGAAATAACGCATAGTACGAAATTAGCTTGTATCTCCAAAACTACATGTTGTATCTCGAAAAGAATTGTTGTGGCGTGTACGTCTTAACATGTAGCATCTAAAGAGAACCAAAAGGAGAATTTTCTTTCGTCAAAATTTTTCAGAAAATCACGTTTTAAGGAAATCCCGCATCGTGCGAAATTATCTTGTTTTTCCTAAACAACACGTTGTAAGTCGAAAAGCTTTCATGTTGCGTGTATGTCTAAGTGTGTAGCCTCAAAAGAGAAGGCACAGGACAGTTTTCTCTCGAAAGGATATGTAAGAATACCACTTCATAA
Source organism: Apodemus sylvaticus (assembly GCF_947179515.1). Taxonomy (NCBI): domain Eukaryota; kingdom Metazoa; phylum Chordata; class Mammalia; order Rodentia; family Muridae; genus Apodemus; species Apodemus sylvaticus. Next base: position 126,132 of record NW_026263145.1, read on the forward strand.
GGAAATACAGTTTTGCAGAGTAAAGACATATACGTAGGCATTGGAAACTCTTTATGAGAAGAAATAACGCATAGTACAAAATTAGCTTGTATCTCCAAAACTACATGTTGTATCTCGAAAAGAATTGTTGTGGCGTGTACGTCTTAACATGTAGCATCTAAAGAGAACCAAAAGGAGAATTTTCTTTCGTCAAAATTTTTCAGAAAATCACGTTTTAAGGAAATCCCGCATCGTGCGAAATTATCTTGTTTTTCCTAAACAACACGTTGTAAGTCGAAAAGCTTTCATGTTGCGTGTATGTCTAAGTATGTAGCCTCAAAAGAGAAGGCACAGGACAGTTTTCTCTCGAAAGGATATGTAAGAATACCACTTCATAAGGAAATACAGTTTTGCAGAGTAAAGACATATACGTACGCATTGGAAACTCTTTACGAGAAGAAATAACGCATAGTACAAAATTAGCTTGTATCTCCAAAACTATATGTTGTATCTCGAAAAGAATTGTTGTGGCGTGTACGTCTTAACATGTAGCATCTAAAGAGAACCAAAAGGAGAATTTTCTTTCGTCAAAATTTTTCAGAAAATCACGTTTTAAGGAAATCCCGCATCGTGCGAAATTATCTTGTTTTTCCTAAACAACACGTTGTAAGTCGAAAGGCTTTCATGTTGCGTGTATGTCTAAGTGTGTAGCCTCAAAAGAGAAGGCACAGGACAGTTTTCTCTCGAAAGGATATGTAAGAATACCACTTCATAAGGAAATACAGTTTTGCAGAGTAAAGACATATACGTACGCATTGGAAACTCTTTACGAGAAGAAATAACGCATAGTACAAAATTAGCTTGTATCTCCAAAACTACATGTTGTATCTCGATAAGAATTGTTGTGGCGTGTACGTCTTAACATGTAGCATCTAAAGAGAACCAAAAGGAGAATTTTCTTTTGTCAAAATTTTTCAGAAAATCACGTTTTAAGGAAATCCCGCATCGTGCGAAATTATCTTGTTTTTCCTAAACAACACGTTGTAAGTCGAAAAGCTTTCATGTTGCGTGTATGTCTAAGTGTGTAGCCTCAAAAGAGAAGGCACAGGACAGTTTTCTCTCGAAAGGATATGTAAGAATACCACTTCATAAGGAAATACAGTTTTGCAGAGTAAAGACATATACGTACGCATTGGAAACTCTTTACGAGAAGAAATAACGCATAGTACGAAATTAGCTTGTATCTCCAAAACTACATGTTGTATCTCGAAAAGAATTGTTGTGGCGTGTACGTCTTAACATGTAGCATCTAAAGAGAACCAAAAGGAGAATTTTCTTTCGTCAAAATTTTTCAGAAAATCACGTTTTAAGGAAATCCCGCATCGTGCGAAATTATCTTGTTTTTCCTAAACAACACGTTGTAAGTCGAAAAGCTTTCATGTTGCGTGTATGTCTAAGTGTGTAGCCTCAAAAGAGAAGGCACAGGACAGTTTTCTCTCGAAAGGATATGTAAGAATACCACTTCATAAGGAAATACAGTTTTGCAGAGTAAAGACATATACGTAGGCATTGGAAACTCTTTATGAGAAGAAATAACGCATAGTACAAAATTAGCTTGTATCTCCAAAACTACATGTTGTATCTCGAAAAGAATTGTTGTGGCGTGTACGTCTTAACATGTAGCATCTAAAGAGAACCAAAAGGAGAATTTTCTTTCGTCAAAATTTTTCAGAAAATCACGTTTTAAGGAAATCCCGCATCGTGCGAAATTATCTTGTTTTTCCTAAACAACACGTTGTAAGTCGAAAAGCTTTCATGTTGCGTGTATGTCTAAGTATGTAGCCTCAAAAGAGAAGGCACAGGACAGTTTTCTCTCGAAAGGATATGTAAGAATACCACTTCATAAGGAAATACAGTTTTGCAGAGTAAAGACATATACGTACGCATTGGAAACTCTTTACGAGAAGAAATAACGCATAGTACAAAATTAGCTTGTATCTCCAAAACTATATGTTGTATCTCGAAAAGAATTGTTGTGGCGTGTACGTCTTAACATGTAGCATCTAAAGAGAACCAAAAGGAGAATTTTCTTTCGTCAAAATTTTTCAGAAAATCACGTTTTAAGGAAATCCCGCATCGTGCGAAATTATCTTGTTTTTCCTAAACAACACGTTGTAAGTCGAAAGGCTTTCATGTTGCGTGTATGTCTAAGTGTGTAGCCTCAAAAGAGAAGGCACAGGACAGTTTTCTCTCGAAAGGATATGTAAGAATACCACTTCATAAGGAAATACAGTTTTGCAGAGTAAAGACATATACGTACGCATTGGAAACTCTTTACGAGAAGAAATAACGCATAGTACAAAATTAGCTTGTATCTCCAAAACTACATGTTGTATCTCGATAAGAATTGTTGTGGCGTGTACGTCTTAACATGTAGCATCTAAAGAGAACCAAAAGGAGAATTTTCTTTTGTCAAAATTTTTCAGAAAATCACGTTTTAAGGAAATCCCGCATCGTGCGAAATTATCTTGTTTTTCCTAAACAACACGTTGTAAGTCGAAAAGCTTTCATGTTGCGTGTATGTCTAAGTGTGTAGCCTCAAAAGAGAAGGCACAGGACAGTTTTCTCTCGAAAGGATATGTAAGAATACCACTTCATAAGGAAATACAGTTTTGCAGAGTAAAGACATATACGTACGCATTGGAAACTCTTTACGAGAAGAAATAACGCATAGTACAAAATTAGCTTGTATCTCCAAAACTACACGTTGTATCTCGAAAAGAATTGTTGTGGCATGTACGTCTTAACAAGTAGCATCTAAAGAGAACCAAAAGGAGAATTTTCTTTCGTCAAAATTTTTCAGAAAATCACGTTTTAAGGAAATCCCGCATCGTGCGAAATTATCTTGTTTTTCCTAAACAACACGTTGTAAGTCGAAAAGCTTTCATGTTGCGTGTATGTCTAAGTGTGTAGCCTCAAAAGAGAAGGCACAGGACAGTTTTCTCTCGAAAGGATATGTAAGAATACCACTTCATAAGGAAATACAGTTGTGCAGCATAAAGACATATACGTACGCATTGGAAACTCTTTACGAGAAGAAATAACGCATAGTACAAAATTAGCTTGTATCTCCAAAACTACACGTTGTATCTCGAAAAGAATTGTTGTGGCGTGTACGTCTTAACATGTAGCATCTAAAGAGAACCAAAAGGAGAATTTTCTTTCGTCAAAATTTTTCAGAAAATCACGTTTTAAGGAAATCCCGCATCGTGCGAAATTATCTTGTTTTTCCTAAACAACACGTTGGAAGTCGAAAAGCTTTCATGTTGCGTGTATGTCTAAGTGTGTAGCCTCAAAAGAGAAGGCACAGGACAGTTTTCTCTCGAAAGGATATGTAAGAATACCACTTCATAAGGAAACACAGTTTTGCAGAGTAAAGACATATACGTACGCATTGGAAACTCTTTACGAGAAGAAATAACGCATAGTACAAAATTAGCTTGTATCTCCAAAACTACATGTTGTATCTCGAAAAGAATTGTTGTGGCGTGTACGTCTTAACATGTAGCATCTAAAGAGAACCAAAAGGAGAATTTTCTTTCGTCAAAATTTTTCAGAAAATCAAGTTTTAAGGAAATCCCGCATCGTGCGAAATTATCTTGTTTTTCCTAAACAACACGTTGTAAGTCGAAAGGCTTTCATGTTGCGTGTATGTCTAAGTGTGTAGCCTCAAAAGAGAAGGCACAGGACAGTTTTCTCTCGAAAGGATATGTAAGAATACCACTTCATAAGGAAATACAGTTTTGCAGAGTAAAGACATATACGTACGCATTGGAAACTCTTTACGAGAAGAAATAACACATAGTACGAAATTAGCTTGTATCTCCAAAACTACATGTTGTATCTCGAAAAGAATTGTTGTGGCGTGTACGTCTTAACATGTAGCATCTAAAGAGAACCAAAAGGAGAATTTTCTTTCGTCAAAATTTTTCAGAAAATCACGTTTTAAGGAAATCCCGCATCGTGCGAAATTATCTTGTTTTTCCTAAACAACACGTTGTAAGTCGAAAAGCTTTCATGTTGCGTGTATGTCTAAGTGTGTAGCCTCAAAAGAGAAAGCACAGGACAGTTTTCTCTCGAAAGGATATGTAAGAATACCACTTCATAAGGAAATACAGTTTTGCAGAGTAAAGACATATACGTACGCATTGGAAACTCTTTACGAGAAGAAATAACGCATAGTACAAAATTAGCTTGTATCTCCAAAACTACATGTTGTATCTCGAAAAGAATTGTTGTGGCGTGTACGTCTTAACATGTAGCATCTAAAGAGAACCAAAAGGAGAATTTTCTTTCGTCAAATTTTTTCAGAAAATCACGTTTTAAGGAAATCCCGCATCGTGCGAAATTATCTTGTTTTTCCTAAACAACACGTTGTAAGTCGAAAAGCTTTCATGTTGCGTGTATGTCTAAGTGTGTAGCCTCAAAAGAGAAGGCACAGGACAGTTTTCTCTCGAAAGGATATGTAAGAATACCACTTCATAAGGAAATACAGTTTTGCAGAGTAAAGACATATACGTACGCATTGGAAACTCTTTACGAGAAGAAATAACGCATAGTACAAAATTAGCTTGTATCTCCAAAACTACATGTTGTATCTCGAAAAGAATTGTTGTGGCGTGTACGTCTTAACATGTAGCATCTAAAGAGAACCAAAAGGAGAATTTTCTTTCGTCAAAATTTTTCAGAAAATCACGTTTTAAGGAAATCCCGCATCGTGCGAAATTATCTTGTTTTTCCTAAACAACACGTTGTAAGTCGAAAAGCTTTCATGTTGCGTGTATGTCTAAGTGTGTAGCCTCAAAAGAGAAAGCACAGGACAGTTTTCTCTCGAAAGGATATGTAAGAATACCACTTCATAAGGAAATACAGTTTTGCAGAGTAAAGACATATACGTACGCATTGGAAACTCTTTACGAGAAGAAATAACGCATAGTACAAAATTAGCTTGTATCTCCAAAACTACATGTTGTATCTCGAAAAGAATTGTTGTGGCGTGTACGTCTTAACATGTAGCATCTAAAGAGAACCAAAAGGAGAATTTTCTTTCGTCAAAATTTTTCAGAAAATCACGTTTTAAGGAAATCCCGCATCGTGCGAAATTATCTTGTTTTTCCTAAACAACACGTTGTAAGTCGAAAAGCTTTCATGTTGCGTGTATGTCTAAGTGTGTAGCCTCAAAAGAGAAGGCACAGGACAGTTTTCTCTCGAAAGGATATGTAAGAATACCACTTCATAAGGAAATACAGTTTTGCAGAGTAAAGACATATACGTACGCATTGGAAACTCTTTACGAGAAGAAATAACGCATAGTACAAAATTAGCTTGTATCTCCAAAACTACATGTTGTATCTCGAAAAGAATTGTTGTGGCGTGTACGTCTTAACATGTAGCATCTAAAGAGAACCAAAAGGAGAATTTTCTTTCGTCAAAATTTTTCAGAAAATCACGTTTTAAGGAAATCCCGCATCGTGCGAAATTATCTTGTTTTTCCTAAACAACACGTTGTAAGTCGAAAAGCTTTCATGTTGCGTGTATGTCTAAGTGTGTAGCCTCAAAAGAGAAGGCACAGGACAGTTTTCTCTCGAAAGGATATGTAAGAATACCACTTCATAAGGAAATACAGTTTTGCAGAGTAAAGACATATACGTACGCATTGGAAACTCTTTACGAGAAGAAATAACGCATAGTACAAAATTAGCTTGTATCTCCAAAACTATATGTTGTATCTCGAAAAGAATTGTTGTGGCGTGTACGTCTTAACATGTAGCATCTAAAGAGAACCAAAAGGAGAATTTTCTTTCGTCAAAATTTTTCAGAAAATCACGTTTTAAGGAAATCCCGCATCGTGCGAAATTATCTTGTTTTTCCTAAACAACACGTTGTAAGTCGAAAGGCTTTCATGTTGCGTGTATGTCTAAGTGTGTAGCCTCAAAAGAGAAGGCACAGGACAGTTTTCTCTCGAAAGGATATGTAAGAATACCACTTCATAAGGAAATACAGTTTTGCAGAGTAAAGACATATACGTACGCATTGGAAACTCTTTACGAGAAGAAATAACGCATAGTACAAAATTAGCTTGTATCTCCAAAACTACATGTTGTATCTCGATAAGAATTGTTGTGGCGTGTACGTCTTAACATGTAGCATCTAAAGAGAACCAAAAGGAGAATTTTCTTTTGTCAAAATTTTTCAGAAAATCACGTTTTAAGGAAATCCCGCATCGTGCGAAATTATCTTGTTTTTCCTAAACAACACGTTGTAAGTCGAAAGGCTTTCATGTTGCGTGTATGTCTAAGTGTGTAGCCTCAAAAGAGAAGGCACAGGACAGTTTTCTCTCGAAAGGATATGTAAGAATACCACTTCATAAGGAAATACAGTTTTGCAGAGTAAAGACATATACGTACGCATTGGAAACTCTTTACGAGAAGAAATAATGCATAGTACAAAATTAGCTTGTATCTCCAAAACTACATGTTGTATCTTGAAAAGAATTGTTGTGGCGTGTACGTCTTAACATGTAGCATCTAAAGAGAACCAAAAGGAGAATTTTCTTTCGTCAAAATTTTTCAGAAAATCACGTTTTAAGGAAATCCCGCATCGTGAGAAATTATCTTGTTTTTCCTAAACAACACGTTGTAAGTCGAAAGGCTTTCATGTTGCGTGTATGTCTAAGTGTGTAGCCTCAAAAGAGAAGGCACAGGACAGTTTTCTCTCGAAAGGATATGTAAGAATACCACTTCATAAGGAAATACAGTTTTGCAGAGTAAAGACATATACGTACGCATTGGAAACTCTTTACGAGAAGAAATAACGCATAGTACGAAATTAGCTTGTATCTCCAAAACTACATGTTGTATCTCGAAAAGAATTGTTGTGGCGTGTACGTCTTAACATGTAGCATCTAAAGAGAACCAAAAGGAGAATTTTCTTTCGTCAAAATTTTTCAGAAAATCACGTCTTAAGGAAATCCCGCATCGTGCGAAATTATCTTGTTTTTCCTAAACAACACGTTGTAAGTCGAAAAGCTTTCATGTTGCGTGTATGTCTAAGTGTGTAGCCTCAAAAGAGAAGGCACAGGACAGTTTTCTCTCGAAAGGATATGTAAGAATACCACTTCATAAGGAAATACAGTTTTGCAGAGTAAAGACATATACGTAGGCATTGGAAACTCTTTATGAGAATAAATAACGCATAGTACAAAATTAGCTTGTATCTCCAAAACTACATGTTGTATCTCGAAAAGAATTGTTGTGGCGTGTACGTCTTAACATGTAGCATCTAAAGAGAACCAAAAGGAGAATTTTCTTTCGTCAAAATTTTTCAGAAAATCACGTTTTAAGGAAATCCCGCATCGTGCGAAATTATCTTGTTTTTCCTAAACAACACGTTGTAAGTCGAAAAGCTTTCATGTTGCGTGTATGTCTAAGTATGTAGCCTCAAAAGAGAAGGCACAGGACAGTTTTCTCTCGAAAGGATATGTAAGAATACCACTTCATAAGGAAATACAGTTTTGCAGAGTAAAGACATATACGTACGCATTGGAAACTCTTTACGAGAAGAAATAACGCATAGTACAAAATTAGCTTGTATCTCCAAAACTATATGTTGTATCTCGAAAAGAATTGTTGTGGCGTGTACGTCTTAACATGTAGCATCTAAAGAGAACCAAAAGGAGAATTTTCTTTCGTCAAAATTTTTCAGAAAATCACGTTTTAAGGAAATCCCGCATCGTGCGAAATTATCTTGTTTTTCCTAAACAACACGTTGTAAGTCGAAAGGCTTTAATGTTGCGTGTATGTCTAAGTGTGTAGCCTCAAAAGAGAAGGCACAGGACAGTTTTCTCTCGAAAGGATATGTAAGAATAGCACTTCATAAGGAAATACAGTTTTGCAGAGTAAAGACATATACGTACGCATTGGAAACTCTTTACGAGAAGAAATAACGCATAGTACAAAATTAGCTTGTATCTCCAAAACTACATGTTGTATCTCGATAAGAATTGTTGTGGCGTGTATGTCTTAACATGTAGCATCTAAAGAGAACCAAAAGGAAAATTTTCTTTTGTCAAAATTTTTCAGAAAATCACGTTTTAAGGAAATCCCGCATCGTGGGAAATTATCTTGTTTTTCCTAAACAACACGTTGTAAGTCGAAAAGCTTTCATGTTGCGTGTATGTCTAAGTGTGTAGCCTCAAAAGAGAAGGCACAGGACAGTTTTCTCACGAAAGGATATGTAAGAATACCACTTCATAAGGAAATACAGTTTTGCAGAGTAAAGACATATACGTACGCATTGGAAACTCTTTACGAGAAGAAATAACGCATAGTACAAAATTAGCTTGTATCTCCAAAACTACACGTTGTATCTCGAAAAGAATTGTTGTGGCATGTACGTCTTAACAAGTAGCATCTAAAGAGAACCAAAAGGAGAATTTTCTTTCGTCAAAATTTTTCAGAAAATCACGTTTTAAGGAAATCCCGCATCGTGCGAAATTATCTTGTTTTTCCTAAACAACACGTTGTAAGTCGAAAAGCTTTCATGTTGCGTGTATGTCTAAGTGTGTAGCCTCAAAAGAGAAGGCACAGGACAGTTTTCTCTCGAAAGGATATGTAAGAATACCACTTCATAAGGAAATACAGTTGTGCAGCATAAAGACATATACGTACGCATTGGAAACTCTTTACGAGAAGAAATAACGCATAGTACAAAATTAGCTTGTATCTCCAAAACTACACGTTGTATCTCGAAAAGAATTGTTGTGGCGTGTACGTCTTAACATGTAGCATCTAAAGAGAACCAAAAGGAGAATTTTCTTTCGTCAAAATTTTTCAGAAAATCACGTTTTAAGGAAATCCCGCATCGTGCGAAATTATCTTGTTTTTCCTAAACAACACGTTGTAAGTCGAAAAGCTTTCATGTTGCGTGTATGTCTAAGTGTGTAGCCTCAAAAGAGAAGGCACAGGACAGTTTTCTCTCGAAAGGATATGTAAGAATACCACTTCATAAGGAAATACAGTTTTGCAGCGTAAAGACATATACGTACGCATTGGAAACTCTTTACGAGAAGAAATAACGCATAGTACAAAATTAGCTTGTATCTCCAAAACTACACGTTGTATCTCGAAAAGAATTGTTGTGGCGTGTACGTCTTAACATGTAGCATCTAAAGAGAACCAAAAGGAGAATTTTCTTTCGTCAAAATTTTTCAGAAAATCACGTTTTAAGGAAATCCCGCATCGTGCGAAATTATCTTGTTTTTCCTAAACAACACGTTGTAAGTCGAAAAGCTTTCATGTTGCGTGTATGTCTAAGTGTGTAGCCTCAAAAGAGAAGGCACAGGACAGTTTTCTCTCGAAAGGATATGTAAGAATACCACTTCATAAGGAAATACAGTTTTGCAGAGTAAAGACATATACGTACGCATTGGAAACTCTTTACGAGAAGAAATAACGCATAGTACGAAATTAGCTTGTATCTCCAAAACTACATGTTGTATCTCGAAAAGAATTGTTGTGGCGTGTACGTCTTAACATGTAGCATCTAAAGAGAACCAAAAGGAGAATTTTCTTTCGTCAAAATTTTTCAGAAAATCACGTTTTAAGGAAATCCCGCATCGTGCGAAATTATCTTGTTTTTCCTAAACAACACGTTGTAAGTCGAAAAGCTTTCATGTTGCGTGTATGTCTAAGTGTGTAGCCTCAAAAGAGAAGGCACAGGACAGTTTTCTCTCGAAAGGATATGTAAGAATACCACTTCATAAGGAAATACAGTTTTGCAGAGTAAAGACATATACGTACGCATTGGAAACTCTTTACGAGAAGAAATAACGCATAGTACGAAATTAGCTTGTATCTCCAAAACTACATGTTGTATCTCGAAAAGAATTGTTGTGGCGTGTACGTCTTAACATGTAGCATCTAAAGAGAACCAAAAGGAGAATTTTCTTTCGTCAAAATTTTTCAGAAAATCACGTTTTAAGGAAATCCCGCATCGTGCGAAATTATCTTGTTTTTCCTAAACAACACGTTGTAAGTCGAAAAGCTTTCATGTTGCGTGTATGTCTAAGTGTGTAGCCTCAAAAGAGAAGGCACAGGACAGTTTTCTCTCGAAAGGATATGTAAGAATACCACTTCATAAGGAAATACAGTTTTGCAGAGTAAAGACATATACGTAGGCATTGGAAACTCTTTATGAGAAGAAATAACGCATAGTACAAAATTAGCTTGTATCTCCAAAACTACATGTTGTATCTCGAAAAGAATTGTTGTGGCGTGTACGTCTTAACATGTAGCATCTAAAGAGAACCAAAAGGAGAATTTTCTTTCGTCAAAATTTTTCAGAAAATCACGTTTTAAGGAAATCCCGCATCGTGCGAAATTATCTTGTTTTTCCTAAACAACACGTTGTAAGTCGAAAAGCTTTCATGTTGCGTGTATGTCTAAGTGTGTAGCCTCAAAAGAGAAGGCACAGGACAGTTTTCTCTCGAAAGGATATGTAAGAATACCACTTCATAAGGAAATACAGTTTTGCAGAGTAAAGACATATACGTACGCATTGGAAACTCTTTACGAGAAGAAATAACGCATAGTACAAAATTAGCTTGTATCTCCAAAACTACATGTTGTATCTCGAAAAGAATTGTTGTGGCGTGTACGTCTTAACATGTAGCATCTAAAGAGAACCAAAAGGAGAATTTTCTTTCGTCAAAATTTTTCAGAAAATCACGTTTTAAGGAAATCCCGCATCGTGCGAAATTATCTTGTTTTTCCTAAACAACACGTTGTAAGTCGAAAAGCTTTTATGTTGCGTGTATGTCTAAGTGTGTAGCCTCAAAAGAGAAGGCACAGGACAGTTTTCTCTCGAAAGGATATGTAAGAATACCACTTCATAAGGAAATACAGTTTTGCAGAGTAAAGACATATACGTACGCATTGGAAACTCTTTACGAGAAGAAATAACGCATAGTACGAAATTAGCTTGTATCTCCAAAACTACATGTTGTATCTCGAAAAGAATTGTTGTGGCGTGTACGTCTTAACATGTAGCATCTAAAGAGAACCAAAAGGAGAATTTTCTTTCGTCAAAATTTTTCAGAAAATCACGTTTTAAGGAAATCCCGCATCGTGCGAAATTATCTTGTTTTTCCTAAACAACACGTTGTAAGTCGAAAAGCTTTCATGTTGCGTGTATGTCTAAGTGTGTAGCCTCAAAAGAGAAGGCACAGGACAGTTTTCTCTCGAAAGGATATGTAAGAATACCACTTCATAAGGAAATACAGTTTTGCAGAGTAAAGACATATACGTACGCATTGGAAACTCTTTACGAGAAGAAATAACGCATAGTACGAAATTAGCTTGTATCTCCAAAACTACATGTTGTATCTCGAAAAGAATTGTTGTGGCGTGTACGTCTTAACATGTAGCATCTAAAGAGAACCAAAAGGAGAATTTTCTTTCGTCAAAATTTTTCAGAAAATCACGTTTTAAGGAAATCCCGCATCGTGCGAAATTATCTTGTTTTTCCTAAACAACACGTTGTAAGTCGAAAAGCTTTCATGTTGCGTGTATGTCTAAGTATGTAGCCTCAAAAGAGAAGGCACAGGACAGTTTTCTCTCGAAAGGATATGTAAGAATACCACTTCCTAAGGAAATACAGTTTTGCAGAGTAAAGACATATACGTACGCATTGGAAACTCTTTACGAGAAGAAATAACGCATAGTACAAAATTAGCTTGTATCTCCAAAACTATATGTTGTATTTCGAAAAGAATTGTTGTGGCGTGTACGTCTTAACATGTAGCATCTAAAGAGAACCAAAAGGAGAATTTTCTTTCGTCAAAATTTTTCAGAAAATCACGTTTTAAGGAAATCCCGCATCGTGCGAAATTATCTTGTTTTTCCTAAACAACACGTTGTAAGTCGAAAGGCTTTCATGTTGCGTGTATGTCTAAGTGTGTAGCCTCAAAAGAGAAGGCACAGGACAGTTTTCTCTCGAAAGGATATGTAAGAATACCACTTCATAAGGAAATACAGTTTTGCAGAGTAAAGACATATACGTACGCATTGGAAACTCTTTACGAGAAGAAATAACGCATAGTACAAAATTAGCTTGTATCTCCAAAACTACATGTTGTTTCTCGATAAGAATTGTTGTGGCGTGTACGTCTTAACATGTAGCATCTAAAGAGAACCCAAAGGAGAATTTTCTTTTGTCAAAATTTTTCAGAAAATCACGTTTTAAGGAAATCCCGCATCGTGCGAAATTATCTTGTTTTTCCTAAACAACACGTTGTAAGTCGAAAGGCTTTCATGTTGCGTGTATGTCTAAGTGTGTAGCCTCAAAAGAGAAGGCACAGGACAGTTTTCTCTCGAAAGGATATGTAAGAATACCACTTCATAAGGAAATACAGTTTTGCAGAGTAAAGACATATACGTACGCATTGGAAACTCTTTACGAGAAGAAATAACGCATAGTACAAAATTAGCTTGTATCTCCAAAACTACATGTTGTATCTCGAAAAGAATTGTTGTGGCGTGTACGTCTTAACATGTAGCATCTAAAGAGAACCAAAAGGAGAATTTTCTTTCGTCAAAATGTTTCAGAAAATCACGTTTTAAGGAAATCCTGCATCGTGCGAAATTATCTTGTTTTTCCTAAACAACACGTTGTAAGTCGAAAGGCTTTCATGTTGCGTGTATGTCTAAGTGTGTAGCCTCAAAAGAGAAGGCACAGGACAGTTTTCTCTCGAAAGGATATGTAAGAATACCACTTCATAAGGAAATACAGTTTTGCAGAGTAAAGACATATACGTACGCATTGGAAACTCTTTACGAGAAGAAATAACGCATAGTACGAAATTAGCTTGTATCTCCAAAACTACATGTTGTATCTCGAAAAGAATTGTTGTGGCGTGTACGTCTTAACATGTAGCATCTAAAGAGAACCAAAAGGAGAATTTTCTTTCGTCAAAATTTTTCAGAAAATCACGTTTTAAGGAAATCCCGCATCGTGCGAAATTATCTTGTTTTTCCTAAACAACACGTTGTAAGTCGAAAAGCTTTCATGTTGCGTGTATGTCTAAGTGTGTAGCCTCAAAAGAGAAGGCACAGGACAGTTTTCTCTCGAAAGGATATGTAAGAATACCACTTCATAAGGAAATACAGTTTTGCAGAGTAAAGACATATACGTACGCATTGGAAACTCTTTACGAGAAGAAATAACGCATAGTACGAAATTAGCTTGTATCTCCAAAACTACATGTTGTATCTCGAAAAGAATTGTTGTGGCGTGTACGTCTTAACATGTAGCATCTAAAGAGAACCAAAAGGAGAATTTTCTTTCGTCAAAATTTTTCAGAAAATCACGTTTTAAGGAAATCCCGCATCGTGCGAAATTATCTTGTTTTTCCTAAACAACACGTTGTAAGTCGAAAGGCTTCCATGTTGCGTGTATGTCTAAGTGTGTAGCCTCAAAAGAGAAGGCACAGGACAGTTTTCTCTCGAAAGGATATGTAAGAATACCACTTCATAAGGAAATACAGTTTTGCAGAGTAAAGACATATACGTACGCATTGGAAACTCTTTACGAGAAGAAATAACGCATAGTACGAAATTAGCTTGTATCTCCAAAACTACATGTTGTATCTCGAAAAGAATTGTTGTGGCGTGTACGTCTTAACATGTAGCATCTAAAGAGAACCAAAAGGAGAATTTTCTTTCGTCAAAATTTTTCAGAAAATCACGTTTTAAGGAAATCCCGCATCGTGCGAAATTATCTTGTTTTTCCTAAACAACACGTTGTAAGTCGAAAAGCTTTCATGTTGCGTGTATGTCTAAGTGTGTAGCCTCAAAAGAGAAGGCACAGGACAGTTTTCTCTCGAAAGGATATGTAAGAATACCACTTCATAAGGAAATACAGTTTTGCAGAGTAAAGACATATACGTACGCATTGGAAACTCTTTACGAGAAGAAATAACGCATAGTACAAAATTAGCTTGTATCTCCAAAACTACATGTTGTATCTCGAAAAGAATTGTTGTGGCGTGTACGTCTTAACATGTAGCATCTAAAGAGAACCAAAAGGAGAATTTTCTTTCGTCAAAATTTTTCAGAAAATCACGTTTTAAGGAAATCCCGCATCGTGCGAAATTATCTTGTTTTTCCTAAACAACACGTTGTAAGTCGAAAGGCTTTCATGTTGCGTGTATGTCTAAGTGTGTAGCCTCAAAAGAGAAGGCACAGGACAGTTTTCTCTCGAAAGGATATGTAAGAATACCACTTCATAAGGAAATACAGTTTTGCAGAGTAAAGACATATACGTACGCATTGGAAACTCTTTACGAGAAGAAATAACGCATAGTACAAAATTAGCTTGTATCTCCAAAACTACACGTTGTATCTCGAATAGAATTGTTGTGGCGTGTACGTCTTAACATGTAGCATCTAAAGAGAACCAAAAGGAGAATTTTCTTTCGTCAAAATTTTTCAGAAAATCACGTTTTAAGGAAATCCCGCATCGTGCGAAATTATCTTGTTTTTCCTAAACAACACGTTGTAAGTCGAAAGGCTTCCATGTTGCGTGTATGTCTAAGTGTGTAGCCTCAAAAGAGAAGGCACAGGACAGTTTTCTCTCGAAAGGATATGTAAGAATACCACTTCATAAGGAAATACAGTTTTGCAGAGTAAAGACATATACGTACGCATTGGAAACTCTTTACGAGAAGAAATAACGCATAGTACAAAATTAGCTTGTATCTCCAAAACTACATGTTGTATCTCGAAAAGAATTGTTGTGGCGTGTACGTCTTAACATGTAGCATCTAAAGAGAAACAAAAGGAGAATTTTCTTTCGTCAAAATTTTTCAGAAAATCACGTTTTAAGGAAATCCCGCATCGTGCGAAATTATCTTGTTTTTCCTAAACAACACGTTGTAAGTCGAAAGGCTTTCATGTTGCGTGTATGTCTAAGTGTGTAGCCTCAAAAGAGAAGGCACAGGACAGTTTTCTCTCGAAAGGATATGTAAGAATACCACTTCATAAGGAAATACAGTTTTGCAGAGTAAAGACATATACGTACGCATTGGAAACTCTTTACGAGAAGAAATAACGCATAGTACAAAATTAGCTTGTATCTCCAAAACTACACGTTGTATCTCGAAAAGAATTGTTGTGGCGTGTACGTCTTAACATGTAGCATCTAAAGAGAACCAAAAGGAGAATTTTCTTTCGTCAAAATTTTTCAGAAAATCACGTTTTAAGGAAATCCCGCATCGTGCGAAATTATCTTGTTTTTCCTAAACAACACGTTGTAAGTCGAAAGGCTTTCATGTTGCGTGTATGTCTAAGTGTGTAGCCTCAAAAGAGAAGGCACAGGACAGTTTTCTCTCGAAAGGATATGTAAGAATACCACTTCATAAGGAAATACAGTTTTGCAGTGTAAAGACATATACGTACGCATTGGAAACTCTTTACGAGAAGAAATAACGCATAGTACGAAATTAGCTTGTATCTCCAAAACTACATGTTGTATCTCGAAAAGAATTGTTGTGGCGTGTACGTCTTAACATGTAGCATCTAAAGAGAACCAAAAGGAGAATTTTCTTTCGTCAAAATTTTTCAGAAAATCACGTTTTAAGGAAATCCCGCATCGTGCGAAATTATCTTGTTTTTCCTAAACAACACGTTGTAAGTCGAAAAGCTTTCATGTTGCGTGTATGTCTAAGTGTGTAGCCTCAAAAGAGAAGGCACAGGACAGTTTTCTCTCGAAAGGATATGTAAGAATACCACTTCATAAGGAAATACAGTTTTGCAGAGTAAAGACATATACGTACGCATTGGAAACTCTTTACGAGAAGAAATAACGCATAGTACAAAATTAGCTTGTATCTCCAAAACTACACGTTGTATCTCGAAAAGAATTGTTGTGGCGTGTACGTCTTAACATGTAGCATCTAAAGAGAACCAAAAGGAGAATTTTCTTTCGTCAAAATTTTTCAGAAAATCACGTTTTAAGGAAATCCCGCATCGTGCGAAATTATCTTGTTTTTCCTAAACAACACGTTGTAAGTCGAAAGGCTTTCATGTTGCGTGTATGTCTAAGTGTGTAGCCTCAAAAGAGAAGGCACAGGACAGTTTTCTCTCGAAAGGATATGTAAGAATACCACTTCATAAGGAAATACAGTTTTGCAGAGTAAAGACATATACGTACGCATTGGAAACTCTTTACGAGAAGAAATAACGCATAGTACGAAATTAGCTTGTATCACCAAAACTACATGTTGTATCTCGAAAAGAATTGTTGTGGCGTGTACGTCTTAACATGTAGCATCTAAAGAGAACCAAAAGGAGAATTTTCTTTCGTCAAAATTTTTCAGAAAATCACGTTTTAAGGAAATCCCGCATCGTGCGAAATTATCTTGTTTTTCCTAAACAACACGTTGTAAGTCGAAAAGCTTTCATGTTGCGTGTATGTCTAAGTGTGTAGCCTCAAAAGAGAAGGCACAGGACAGTTTTCTCTCGAAAGGATATGTAAGAATACCACTTCATAAGGAAATACAGTTTTGCAGAGTAAAGACATATACGTACGCATTGGAAACTCTTTACGAGAAGAAATAACGCATAGTACAAAATTAGCTTGTATCTCCAAAACTACACGTTGTATCTCGAAAAGAATTGTTGTGGCGTGTACGTCTTAACATGTAGCATCTAAAGAGAACCAAAAGGAGAATTTTCTTTCGTCAAAATTTTTCAGAAAATCACGTTTTAAGGAAATCCCGCATCGTGCGAAATTATCTTGTTTTTCCTAAACAACACGTTGTAAGTCGAAAGGCTTTCATGTTGCGTGTATGTCTAAGTGTGTAGCCTCAAAAGAGAAGGCACAGGACAGTTTTCTCTCGAAAGGATATGTAAGAATACCACTTCATAAGGAAATACAGTTTTGCAGAGTAAAGACATATACGTACGCATTGGAAACTCTTTACGAGAAGAAATAAAGCATAGTACGAAATTAGCTTGTATCTCCAAAACTACATGTTGTATCTCGAAAAGAATTGTTGTGGCGTGTACGTCTTAACATGTAGCATCTAAAGAGAACCAAAAGGAGAATTTTCTTTCGTCAAAATTTTTCAGAAAATCACGTTTTAAGGAAATCCCGCATCGTGCGAAATTATCTTGTTTTTCCTAAACAACACGTTGTAAGTCGAAAAGCTTTCATGTTGCGTGTATGTCTAAGTGTGTAGCGTCAAAAGAGAAGGCACAGGACAGTTTTCTCTCGAAAGGATATGTAAGAATACCACTTCATAAGGAAATACAGTTTTGCAGAGTAAAGAAATATACGTACGCATTGGAAACTCTTTACGAGAAGAAATAACGCGTAGTACAAAATTAGCTTGTATCTCCAAAACTACATGTTGTATCTCGAAAAGAATTGTTGTGGCATGTACGTCTTAACATGTAGCATCTAAAGAGAACCAAAAGGAGAATTTTCTTTCGTCAAAATTTTTCAGAAAATCACGTTTTAAGGAAATCCCGCATCGTGCGAAATTATCTTGTTTTTCCTAAACAACACGTTGTAAGTCGAAAAGCTTTCATGTTGCGTGTATGTCTAAGTGTGTAGCCTCAAAAGAGAAGGCACAGGACAGTTTTCTCTCGAAAGGATATGTAAGAATACCACTTCATAAGGAAATACAGTTTTGCAGAGTAAAGACATATACGTACGCATTGGAAACTCTTTACGAGAAGAAATAACGCATAGTACAAAATTAGCTTGTATCTCCAAAACTACACGTTGTATCTCGAAAAGAATTGTTGTGGCGTGTACGTCTTAACATGTAGCATCTAAAGAGAACCAAAAGGAGAATTTTCTTTCGTCAAAATTTTTCAGAAAATCACGTTTTAAGGAAATCCCGCATCGTGCGAAATTATCTTGTTTTTCCTAAACAACACGTTGTAAGTCGAAAGGCTTTCATGTTGCGTGTATGTCTAAGTGTGTAGCCTCAAAAGAGAAGGCACAGGACAGTTTTCTCTCGAAAGGATATGTAAGAATACCACTTCATAAGGAAATACAGTTTTGCAGAGTAAAGACATATACGTACGCATTGGAAACTCTTTACGAGAAGAAATAACGCATAGTACGAAATTAGCTTGTATCTCCAAAACTACATGTTGTATCTCGAAAAGAATTGTTGTGGCGTGTACGTCTTAACATGTAGCATCTAAAGAGAACCAAAAGGAGAATTTTCTTTCGTCAAAATTTTTCAGAAAATCACGTTTTAAGGAAATCCCGCATCGTGCGAAATTATCTTGTTTTTCCTAAACAACACGTTGTAAGTCGAAAAGCTTTCATGTTGCGTGTATGTCTAAGTGTGTAGCCTCAAAAGAGAAGGCACAGGACAGTTTTCTCTCGAAAGGATATGTAAGAATACCACTTCATAAGGAAATACAGTTTTGCAGAGTAAAGACATATACGTACGCATTGGAAACTCTTTACGAGAAGAAATAACGCATAGTACAAAATTAGCTTGTATCTCCAAAACTACATGTTGTATCTCGAAAAGAATTGTTGTGGCGTGTACGTCTTAACATGTAGCATCTAAAGAGAACCAAAAGGAGAATTTTCTTTCGTCAAAATTTTTCAGAAAATCACGTTTTAAGGAAATCCCGCATCGTGCGAAATTATCTTGTTTTTCCTAAACAACACGTTGTAAGTCGAAAAGCTTTCATGTTGCGTGTATGTCTAAGTGTGTAGCCTCAAAAGAGAAGGCACAGGACTGTTTTCTCTCGAAAGGATATGTAAGAATACCACTTCATAAGGAAATACAGTTTTGCAGAGTAAAGACATATACGTACGCATTGGAAACTCTTTACGAGAAGAAATAACGCATAGTACAAAATTAGATTGTATCTCCAAAACTACATGTTGTATCTCGAAAAGAATTGTTGTGGCGTGTACGTCTTAACATGTAGCATCTAAAGAGAACCAAAAGGAGAATTTTCTTTCTTCAAAATTTTTCAGAAAATCACGTTTTAAGGAAATCCCGCATCGTGCGAAATTATCTTGTTTTTCCTAAACAACACGTTGTAAGTCGAAAGGCTTTCATGTTGCGTGTATGTCTAAGTGTGTAGCCTCAAAAGAGAAGGCACAGGACAGTTTTCTCTCGAAAGGATATGTAAGAATACCACTTCATAAGGAAATACAGTTTTGCAGAGTAAAGACATATACGTACGCATTGGAAACTCTTTACGAGAAGAAATAACGCATAGTACAAAATTAGCTTGTATCTCCAAAACTACATGTTGTATCTCGAAAAGAATTGTTGTGGCGTGTACGTCTTAACATGTAGCATCTAAAGAGAACCAAAAGGAGAATTTTCTTTCGTCAAAATTTTTCAGAAAATCACGTTTTAAGGAAATCCCGCATCGTGCGAAATTATCTTGTTTTTCCTAAACAACACGTTGTAAGTCGAAAAGCTTTCATGTTGCGTGTATGTCTAAGTGTGTAGCCTCAAAAGAGAAGGCACAGGACAGTTTTCTCTCGAAAGGATATGTAAGAATACCACTTCATAAGGAAATACAGTTTTGCAGAGTAAAGACATATACGTACGCATTGGAAACTCTTTACGAGAAGAAATAACGCATAGTACAAAATTAGCTTGTATCTCCAAAACTACATGTTGTATCTCGAAAAGAATTGTTGTGGCATGTACGTCTTAACATGTAGCATCTAAAGAGAACCAAAACGAGAATTTTCTTTCGTCAAAATTTTTCAGAAAATCACGTTTTAAGGAAATCCCGCATCGTGCGAAATTATCTTGTTTTTCCTAAACAACACGTTGTAAGTCGAAAAGCTTTCATGTTGCGTGTATGTCTAAGTGTGTAGCCTCAAAAGAGAAGGCACAGGACAGTTTTCTCTCGAAAGGATATGTAAGAATACCACTTCATAAGGAAATACAGTTTTGCAGAGTAAAGACATATACGTACGCATTGGAAACTCTTTACGAGAAGAAATAACGCATAGTACAAAATTAGCTTGTATCTCCAAAACTACACGTTGTATCTCGAAAAGAATTGTTGTGGCGTGTACGTCTTAACATGTAGCATCTAAAGAGAACCAAAAGGAGAATTTTCTTTCGTCAAAATTTTTCAGAAAATCACGTTTTAAGGAAATCCCGCATCGTGCGAAATTATCTTGTTTTTCCTAAACAACACGTTGTAAGTCGAAAGGCTTTCATGTTGCGTGTATGTCTAAGTGTGTAGCCTCAAAAGAGAAGGCACAGGACAGTTTTCTCTCGAAAGGATATGTAAGAATACCACTTCATAAGGAAATACAGTTTTGCAGAGTAAAGACATATACGTACGCATTGGAAACTCTTTACGAGAAGAAATAACGCATAGTACGAAATTAGCTTGTATCTCCAAAACTACATGTTGTATCTCGAAAAGAATTGTTGTGGCGTGTACGTCTTAACATGTAGCATCTAAAGAGAACCAAAACGAGAATTTTCTTTCGTCAAAATTTTTCAGAAAATCACGTTTTAAGGAAATCCCGCATCCTGCGAAATTATCTTGTTTTTCCTAAACAACACGTTGTAAGTCGAAAAGCTTTCATGTTGCGTGTATGTCTAAGTGTGTAGCCTCAAAAGAGAAGGCACAGGACAGTTTTCTCTCGAAAGGATATGTAAGAATACCACTTCATAAGGAAATACAGTTTTGCAGAGTAAAGACATATACGTACGCATTGGAAACTCTTTACGAGAAGAAATAAAGCATAGTACAAAATTAGCTTGTATCTCCAAAACTACACGTTGTATCTCGAAAAGAATTGTTGTGGCGTGTACGTCTTAACATGTAGCATCTAAAGAGAACCAAAAGGAGAATTTTCTTTCGTCAAAATTTTTCAGAAAATCACGTTTTAAGGAAATCCCGCATCGTGCGAAATTATCTTGTTTTTCCTAAACAACACGTTGTAAGTCGAAAAGCTTTCATGTTGTGTGTATGTCTAAGTGTGTAGCTTCAAAAGAGAAGGCACAGGACAGTTTTCTCTCGAAAGGATATGTAAGAATACCACTTCATAAGGAAATACAGTTTTGCAGAGTAAAGACATATACGTACGCATTGGAAACTCTTTACGAGAAGAAATAACGCATAGTACAAAATTAGCTTGTATCTCCAAAACTACATGTTGTATCTCGAAAAGAATTGTTGTGGCGTGTACGTCTTAACATGTAGCATCTAAAGAGAACCAAAAGGAGAATTTTCTTTCGTCAAAATTTTTCAGAAAATCACGTTTTAAGGAAATCCCGCATCGTGCGAAATTATCTTGTTTTTCCTAAACAACACGTTGTAAGTCGAAAAGCTTTCATGTTGCGTGTATGTCTAAGTGTGTAGCCTCAAAAGAGAAGGCACAGGACAGTTTTCTCTCGAAAGGATATGTAAGAATACCACTTCATAAGGAAATACAGTTTTGCAGAGTAAAGACATATACGTACGCATTGGAAACTCTTTACGAGAAGAAATAACGCATAGTACAAAATTAGCTTGTATCTCCAAAACTACATGTTGTATCTCGAAAAGAATTGTTGTGGCATGTACGTCTTAACATGTAGCATCTAAAGAGAACCAAAAGGAGAATTTTCTTTCGTCAAAATTTTTCAGAAAATCACGTTTTAAGGAAATCCCGCATCGTGCGAAATTATCTTGTTTTTCCTAAACAACACGTTGTAAGTCGAAAAGCTTTCATGTTGCGTGTATGTCTAAGTGTGTAGCCTCAAAAGAGAAGGCACAGGACAGTTTTCTCTCGAAAGGATATGTAAGAATACCACTTCATAAGGAAATACAGTTTTGCAGAGTAAAGACATATACGTAGGCATTGGAAACTCTTTATGAGAAGAAATAACGCATAGTACAAAATTAGCTTGTATCTCCAAAACTACATGTTGTATCTCGAAAAGAATTGTTGTGGCGTGTACGTCTTAACATGTAGCATCTAAAGAGAACCAAAAGGAGAATTTTCTTTCGTCAAAATTTTTCAGAAAAACACGTTTTAAGGAAATCCCGCATCGTGCGAAATTATCTTGTTTTTCCTAAACAACACGTTGTAAGTCGAAAAGCTTTCATGTTGCGTGTATGTCTAAGTGTGTAGCCTCAAAAGAGAAGGCACAGGACAGTTTTCTCTCGAAAGGATATGTAAGAATACCACTTCATAAGGAAATACAGTTTTGCAGAGTAAAGACATATACGTACGCATTGGAAACTCTTTACGAGAAGAAATAACGCATAGTACAAAATTAGCTTGTATCTCCAAAACTACACGTTGTATCTCGAAAAGAATTGTTGTGGCGTGTACGTCTTAACATGTAGCATCTAAAGAGAACCAAAAGGAGAATTTTCTTTCGTCAAAATTTTTCAGAAAATCACGTTTTAAGGAAATCCCGCATCGTGCGAAATTATCTTGTTTTTCCTAAACAACACGTTGTAAGTCGAAAGGCTTTCATGTTGCGTGTATGTCTAAGTGTGTAGCCTCAAAAGAGAAGGCACAGGACAGTTTTCTCTCGAAAGGATATGTAAGAATACCACTTCATAAGGAAATACAGTTTTGCAGAGTAAAGACATATACGTACGCATTGGAAACTCTTTACGAGAAGAAATAACGCATAGTACGAAATTAGCTTGTATCTCCAAAACTACATGTTGTATCTCGAAAAGAATTGTTGTGGCGTGTACGTCTTAACATGTAGCATCTAAAGAGAACCAAAAGGAGAATTTTCTTTCGTCAAAATTTTTCAGAAAATCACGTTTTAAGGAAATCCCGCATCGTGCGAAATTATCTTGTTTTTCCTAAACAACACGTTGTAAGTCGAAAAGCTTTCATGTTGCGTGTATGTCTAAGTGTGTAGCCTCAAAAGAGAAGGCACAGGACAGTTTTCTCTCGAAAGGATATGTAAGAATACCACTTCATAAGGAAATACAGTTTTGCAGAGTAAAGACATATACGTACGCATTGGAAACTCTTTACGAGAAGAAATAACGCATAGTACAAAATTAGCTTGTATCTCCAAAACTACATGTTGTATCTCGAAAAGAATTGTTGTGGCGTGTACGTCTTAACATGTAGCATCTAAAGAGAACCAAAAGGAGAATTTTCTTTCGTCAAAATTTTTCAGAAAATCACGTTTTAAGGAAATCCCGCATCGTGCGAAATTATCTTGTTTTTCCTAAACAACACGTTGTAAGTCGAAAAGCTTTCATGTTGCGTGTATGTCTAAGTGTGTAGCCTCAAAAGAGAAGGCACAGGACTGTTTTCTCTCGAAAGGATATGTAAGAATACCACTTCATAAGGAAATACAGTTTTGCAGAGTAAAGACATATACGTACGCATTGGAAACTCTTTACGAGAAGAAATAACGCATAGTACAAAATTAGATTGTATCTCCAAAACTACATGTTGTATCTCGAAAAGAATTGTTGTGGCGTGTACGTCTTAACATGTAGCATCTAAAGAGAACCAAAAGGAGAATTTTCTTTCGTCAAAATTTTTCAGAAAATCACGTTTTAAGGAAATCCCGCATCGTGCGAAATTATCTTGTTTTTCCTAAACAACACGTTGTAAGTCGAAAAGCTTTCATGTTGCGTGTTTGTCTAAGTGTGTAGCTTCAAAAGAGAAGGCACAGGACAGTTTTCTCTCGAAAGGATATGTAAGAATACCACTTCATAAGGAAATACAGTTTTGCAGAGTAAAGACATATACGTACGCATTGGAAACTCTTTACGAGAAGAAATAACGCATAGTACAAAATTAGCTTGTATCTCCAAAACTACATGTTGTATCTCGAAAAGAATTGTTGTGGCATGTACGTCTTAACATGTAGCATCTAAAGAGAACCAAAAGGAGAATTTTCTTTCGTCAAAATTTTTCAGAAAATCACGTTTTAAGGAAATCCCGCATCGTGCGAAATTATCTTGTTTTTCCTAAACAACACGTTGTAAGTCGAAAAGCTTTCATGTTGCGTGTATGTCTAAGTGTGTAGCCTCAAAAGAGAAGGCACAGGACAGTTTTCTCTCGAAAGGATATGTAAGAATACCACTTCATAAGGAAATACAGTTTTGCAGAGTAAAGACATATACGTAGGCATTGGAAACTCTTTATGAGAAGAAATAACGCATAGTACAAAATTAGCTTGTATCTCCAAAACTACATGTTGTATCTCGAAAAGAATTGTTGTGGCGTGTACGTCTTAACATGTAGCATCTAAAGAGAACCAAAAGGAGAATTTTCTTTCGTCAAAATTTTTCAGAAAAACACGTTTTAAGGAAATCCCGCATCGTGCGAAATTATCTTGTTTTTCCTAAACAACACGTTGTAAGTCGAAAAGCTTTCATGTTGCGTGTATGTCTAAGTGTGTAGCCTCAAAAGAGAAGGCACAGGACAGTTTTCTCTCGAAAGGATATGTAAGAATACCACTTCATAAGGAAATACAGTTTTGCAGAGTAAAGACATATACGTACGCATTGGAAACTCTTTACGAGAAGAAATAACGCATAGTACAAAATTAGCTTGTATCTCCAAAACTACATGTTGTATCTCGAAAAGAATTGTTGTGGCGTGTACGTCTTAACATGTAGCATCTAAAGAGAACCAAAAGGAGAATTTTCTTTCGTCAAAATTTTTCAGAAAATCACGTTTTAAGGAAATCCCGCATCGTGCGAAATTATCTTGTTTTTCCTAAACAACACGTTGTAAGTCGAAAAGCTTTCATGTTGCGTGTATGTCTAAGTGTGTAGCCTCAAAAGAGAAGGCACAGGACAGTTTTCTCTCGAAAGGATATGTAAGAATACCACTTCATAAGGAAATACAGTTTTGCAGAGTAAGGACATATACGTACGCATTGGAAACTCTTTACGAGAAGAAATAACGCATAGTACAAAATTAGCTTGTATCTCCAAAACTACATGTTGTATCTCGAAAAGAATTGTTGTGGCATGTACGTCTTAACATGTAGCATCTAAAGAGAACCAAAAGGAGAATTTTCTTTCGTCAAAATTTTTCAGAAAATCACGTTTTAAGGAAATCCCGCATCGTGCGAAATTATCTTGTTTTTCCTAAACAACACGTTGTAAGTCGAAAAGCTTTCATGTTGCGTGTATGTCTAAGTGTGTAGCCTCAAAAGAGAAGGCACAGGACAGTTTTCTCTCGAAAGGATATGTAAGAATACCACTTCATAAGGAAATACAGTTTTGCAGAGTAAAGACATATACGTACGCATTGGAAACTCTTTACGAGAAGAAATAACGCATAGTACAAAATTAGCTTGTATCTCCAAAACTACATGTTGTATCTCGAAAAGAATTGTTGTGGCATGTACGTCTTAACATGTAGCATCTAAAGAGAACCAAAAGGAGAATTTTCTTTCGTCAAAATTTTTCAGAAAATCACGTTTTAAGGAAATCCCGCATCGTGCGAAATTATCTTGTTTTTCCTAAACAACACGTTGTAAGTCGAAAAGCTTTCATGTTGCGTGTATGTCTAAGTGTGTAGCCTCAAAAGAGAAGGCACAGGACAGTTTTCTCTCGAAAGGATATGTAAGAATACCACTTCATAAGGAAATACAGTTTTGCAGAGTAAAGACATATACATACGCATTGGAAACTCTTTACGAGAAGAAATAACGCATAGTACGAAATTAGCTTGTATCTCCAAAACTACATGTTGTATCTCGAAAAGAATTGTTGTGGCGTGTACGTCTTAACATGTAGCATCTAAAGAGAACCAAAAGGAGAATTTTCTTTCGTCAAAATTTTTCAGAAAATCACGTGTTAAGGAAATCCCGCATCGTGCGAAATTATCTTGTTTTTCCTAAACAACACGTTGTAAGTCGAAAGGCTTTCATGTTGCGTGTATGTCTAAGTGTGTAGCCTCAAAAGAGAAGGCACAGGACAGTTTTCTCTCGAAAGGATATGTAAGAATACCACTTCATAAGGAAATACAGTTTTGCAGAGTAAAGACATATAAGTACGCATTGGTAACTCTTTACGAGAAGAAATAACGCATAGTACAAAATTAGCTTGTATCTCCAAAACTACATGTTGTATCTCGAAAAGAATTGTTGTGGCATGTACGTCTTAACATGTAGCATCTAAAGAGAACCAAAAGGAGAATTTTCTTTCGTCAAAATTTTTCAGAAAATCACGTTTTAAGGAAATCCCGCATCGTGCGAAATTATCTTGTTTTTCCTAAACAACACGTTGTAAGTCGAAAAGCTTTCATGTTGCGTGTATGTCTAAGTGTGTAGCCTCAAAAGAGAAGGCACAGGACAGTTTTCTCTCGAAAGGATATGTAAGAATACCACTTCATAAGGAAATACAGTTTTGCAGAGTAAAGACATATACGTACGCATTGGAAACTCTTTATGAGAAGAAATAACGCATAGTACAAAATTAGCTTGTATCTCCAAAACTACACGTTGTATCTCGAAAAGAATTGTTGTGGCGTGTACGTCTTAACATGTAGCATCTAAAGAGAACCAAAAGGAGAATTTTCTTTCGTCAAAATTTTTCAGAAAATCACGTTTTAAGGAAATCCCGCATCGTGCGAAATTATCTTGTTTTTCCTAAACAACACGTTGTAAGTCGAAAGGCTTTCATGTTGCGTGTATGTCTAAGTGTGTAGCCTCAAAAGAGAAGGCACAGGACAGTTTTCTCTCGAAAGGATATGTAAGAATACCACTTCATAAGGAAATACAGTTTTGCAGAGTAAAGACATATACGTACGCATTGGAAACTCTTTACGAGAAGAAATAACGCATAGTACGAAATTAGCTTGTATCTCCAAAACTACATGTTGTATCTCGAAAAGAATTGTTGTGGCGTGTACGTCTTAACATGTAGCATCTAAAGAGAACCAAAAGGAGAATTTTTTTCGTCAAAATTTTTCAGAAAATCACGTTTTAAGGAAATCCCGCATCGTGCGAAATTATCTTGTTTTTCCTAAACAACACGTTGTAAGTCGAAAAGCTTTCATGTTGCGTGTATGTCTAAGTGTGTAGCCTCAAAAGAGAAGGCACAGGACAGTTTTCTCTCGAAAGGATATGTAAGAATACCACTTCATAAGGAAATACAGTTTTGCAGAGTATAGACATATACGTACGCATTGGAAACTCTTTACGAGAAGAAATAACGCATAGTACAAAATTAGATTGTATCTCCAAAACTACATGTTGTATCTCGAAAAGAATTGTTGTGGCGTGTACGTCTTAACATGTAGCATCTAAAGAGAACCAAAAGGAGAATTTTCTTTCGTCAAAATTTTTCAGAAAATCACGTTTTAAGGAAATCCCGCATCGTGCGAAATTATCTTGTTTTTCCTAAACAACACGTTGTAAGTCGAAAAGCTTTCATGTTGCGTGTATGTCTAAGTGTGTAGCCTCAAAAGAGAAGGCACAGGACAGTTTTCTCTCGAAAGGATATGTAAGAATACCACTTCATAAGGAAATACAGTTTTGCAGAGTAAAGACATATACGTACGCATTGGAAACTCTTTACGAGAAGAAATAACGCATAGTACAAAATTAGCTTGTATCTCCAAAACTACATGTTGTATCTCGAAAAGAATTGTTGTGGCATGTACGTCTTAACATGTAGCATCTAAAGAGAACCAAAAGGAGAATTTTCTTTCGTCAAAATTTTTCAGAAAATCACGTTTTAAGGAAATCCCGCATCGTGCGAAATTATCTTGTTTTTCCTAAACAACACGTTGTAAGTCGAAAAGCTTTCATGTTGCGTGTATGTCTAAGTGTGTAGCCTCAAAAGAGAAGGCACAGGACAGTTTTCTCTCGAAAGGATATGTAAGAATACCACTTCATAAGGAAATACAGTTTTGCAGAGTAAAGACATATACATACGCATTGGAAACTCTTTACGAGAAGAAATAACGCATAGTACGAAATTAGCTTGTATCTCCAAAACTACATGTTGTATCTCGAAAAGAATTGTTGTGGCGTGTACGTCTTAACATGTAGCATCTAAAGAGAACCAAAAGGAGAATTTTCTTTCGTCAAAATTTTTCAGAAAATCACGTGTTAAGGAAATCCCGCATCGTGCGAAATTATCTTGTTTTTCCTAAACAACACGTTGTAAGTCGAAAGGCTTTCATGTTGCGTGTATGTCTAAGTGTGTAGCCTCAAAAGAGAAGGCACAGGACAGTTTTCTCTCGAAAGGATATGTAAGAATACCACTTCATAAGGAAATACAGTTTTGCAGAGTAAAGACATATAAGTACGCATTGGTAACTCTTTACGAGAAGAAATAACGCATAGTACAAAATTAGCTTGTATCTCCAAAACTACATGTTGTATCTCGAAAAGAATTGTTGTGGCATGTACGTCTTAACATGTAGCATCTAAAGAGAACCAAAAGGAGAATTTTCTTTCGTCAAAATTTTTCAGAAAATCACGTTTTAAGGAAATCCCGCATCGTGCGAAATTATCTTGTTTTTCCTAAACAACACGTTGTAAGTCGAAAAGCTTTCATGTTGCGTGTATGTCTAAGTGTGTAGCCTCAAAAGAGAAGGCACAGGACAGTTTTCTCTCGAAAGGATATGTAAGAATACCACTTCATAAGGAAATACAGTTTTGCAGAGTAAAGACATATACGTACGCATTGGAAACTCTTTACGAGAAGAAATAACGCATAGTACAAAATTAGCTTGTATCTCCAAAACTACACGTTGTATCTCGAAAAGAATTGTTGTGGCGTGTACGTCTTAACATGTAGCATCTAAAGAGAACCAAAAGGAGAATTTTCTTTCGTCAAAATTTTTCAGAAAATCACGTTTTAAGGAAATCCCGCATCGTGCGAAATTATCTTGTTTTTCCTAAACAACACGTTGTAAGTCGAAAGGCTTTCATGTTGCGTGTATGTCTAAGTGTGTAGCCTCAAAAGAGAAGGCACAGGACAGTTTTCTCTCGAAAGGATATGTAAGAATACCACTTCATAAGGAAATACAGTTTTGCAGAGTAAAGACATATACGTACGCATTGGAAACTCTTTACGAGAAGAAATAACGCATAGTACGAAATTAGCTTGTATCTCCAAAACTACATGTTGTATCTCGAAAAGAATTGTTGTGGCGTGTACGTCTTAACATGTAGCATCTAAAGAGAACCAAAAGGAGAATTTTCTTTCGTCAAAATTTTTCAGAAAATCACGTTTTAAGGAAATCCCGCATCGTGCGAAATTATCTTGTTTTTCCTATACAACACGTTGTAAGTCGAAAAGCTTTCATGTTGCGTGTATGTCTAAGTGTGTAGCCTCAAAAGAGAAGGCACAGGACAGTTTTCTCTCGAAAGGATATGTAAGAATACCACTTCATAAGGAAATACAGTTTTGCAGAGTATAGACATATACGTACGCATTGGAAACTCTTTACGAGAAGAAATAACGCATAGTACAAAATTAGATTGTATCTCCAAAACTACATGTTGTATCTCGAAAAGAATTGTTGTGGCGTGTACGTCTTAACATGTAGCATCTAAAGAGAACCAAAAGGAGAATTTTCTTTCGTCAAAATTTTTCAGAAAATCACGTTTTAAGGAAATCCCGCATCGTGCGAAATTATCTTGTTTTTCCTAAACAACACGTTGTAAGTCGAAAAGCTTTCATGTTGCGTGTATGTCTAAGTGTGTAGCCTCAAAAGAGAAGGCACAGGACAGTTTTCTCTCGAAAGGATATGTAAGAATACCACTTCATAAGGAAATACAGTTTTGCAGAGTAAAGACATATACGTACGCATTGGAAACTCTTTACGAGAAGAAATAACGCATAGTACAAAATTAGCTTGTATCTCCAAAACTACATGTTGTATCTCGAAAAGAATTGTTGTGGCGTGTACGTCTTAACATGTAGCATCTAAAGAGAACCAAAAGGAGAATTTTCTTTCGTCAAAATTTTTCAGAAAATCACGTTTTAAGGAAATCCCGCATCGTGCGAAATTATCTTGTTTTTCCTAAACAACACGTTGTAAGTCGAAAAGCTTTCATGTTGCGTGTATGTCTAAGTGTGTAGCCTCAAAAGAGAAGGCACAGGACAGTTTTCTCTCGAAAGGATATGTAAGAATACCACTTCATAAGGAAATACAGTTTTGCAGAGTAAAGACATATACGTACGCATTGGAAACTCTTTACGAGAAGAAATAACGCATAGTACAAAATTAGCTTGTATCTCCAAAACTACATGTTGTATCTCGAAAAGAATTGTTGTGGCATGTACGTCTTAACATGTAGCATCTAAAGAGAACCAAAACGAGAATTTTCTTTCGTCAAAATTTTTCAGAAAATCACGTTTTAAGGAAATCCCGCATCGTGCGAAATTATCTTGTTTTTCCTAAACAACACGTTGTAAGTCGAAAAGCTTTCATGTTGCGTGTATGTCTAAGTGTGTAGCCTCAAAAGAGAAGGCACAGGACAGTTTTCTCTCGAAAGGATATGTAAGAATACCACTTCATAAGGAAATACAGTTTTGCAGAGTAAAGACATATACGTACGCATTGGAAACTCTTTACGAGAAGAAATAACGCATAGTACAAAATTAGCTTGTATCTCCAAAACTACACGTTGTATCTCGAAAAGAATTGTTGTGGCGTGTACGTCTTAACATGTAGCATCTAAAGAGAACCAAAAGGAGAATTTTCTTTCGTCAAAATTTTTCAGAAAATCACGTTTTAAGGAAATCCCGCATCGTGCGAAATTATCTTGTTTTTCCTAAACAACACGTTGTAAGTCGAAAGGCTTTCATGTTGCGTGTATGTCTAAGTGTGTAGCCTCAAAAGAGAAGGCACAGGACAGTTTTCTCTCGAAAGGATATGTAAGAATACCACTTCATAAGGAAATACAGTTTTGCAGAGTAAAGACATATACGTACGCATTGGAAACTCTTTACGAGAAGAAATAACGCATAGTACGAAATTAGCTTGTATCTCCAAAACTACATGTTGTATCTCGAAAAGAATTGTTGTGGCGTGTACGTCTTAACATGTAGCATCTAAAGAGAACCAAAACGAGAATTTTCTTTCGTCAAAATTTTTCAGAAAATCACGTTTTAAGGAAATCCCGCATCGTGCGAAATTATCTTGTTTTTCCTAAACAACACGTTGTAAGTCGAAAAGCTTTCATGTTGCGTGTATGTCTAAGTGTGTAGCCTCAAAAGAGAAGGCACAGGACAGTTTTCTCTCGAAAGGATATGTAAGAATACCACTTCATAAGGAAATACAGTTTTGCAGAGTAAAGACATATACGTACGCATTGGAAACTCTTTACGAGAAGAAATAAAGCATAGTACAAAATTAGCTTGTATCTCCAAAACTACACGTTGTATCTCGAAAAGAATTGTTGTGGCGTGTACGTCTTAACATGTAGCATCTAAAGAGAACCAAAAGGAGAATTTTCTTTCGTCAAAATTTTTCAGAAAATCACGTTTTAAGGAAATCCCGCATCGTGCGAAATTATCTTGTTTTTCCTAAACAACACGTTGTAAGTCGAAAAGCTTTCATGTTGCGTGTATGTCTAAGTGTGTAGCTTCAAAAGAGAAGGCACAGGACAGTTTTCTCTCGAAAGGATATGTAAGAATACCACTTCATAAGGAAATACAGTTTTGCAGAGTAAAGACATATACGTACGCATTGGAAACTCTTTACGAGAAGAAATAACGCATAGTACAAAATTAGCTTGTATCTCCAAAACTACATGTTGTATCTCGAAAAGAATTGTTGTGGCGTGTACGTCTTAACATGTAGCATCTAAAGAGAACCAAAAGGAGAATTTTCTTTCGTCAAAATTTTTCAGAAAATCACGTTTTAAGGAAATCCCGCATCGTGCGAAATTATCTTGTTTTTCCTAAACAACACGTTGTAAGTCGAAAAGCTTTCATGTTGCGTGTATGTCTAAGTGTGTAGCCTCAAAAGAGAAGGCACAGGACAGTTTTCTCTCGAAAGGATATGTAAGAATACCACTTCATAAGGAAATACAGTTTTGCAGAGTAAAGACATATACGTACGCATTGGAAACTCTTTACGAGAAGAAATAACGCATAGTACAAAATTAGCTTGTATCTCCAAAACTACATGTTGTATCTCGAAAAGAATTGTTGTGGCATGTACGTCTTAACATGTAGCATCTAAAGAGAACCAAAAGGAGAATTTTCTTTCGTCAAAATTTTTCAGAAAATCACGTTTTAAGGAAATCCCGCATCGTGCGAAATTATCTTGTTTTTCCTAAACAACACGTTGTAAGTCGAAAAGCTTTCATGTTGCGTGTATGTCTAAGTGTGTAGCCTCAAAAGAGAAGGCACAGGACAGTTTTCTCTCGAAAGGATATGTAAGAATACCACTTCATAAGGAAATACAGTTTTGCAGAGTAAAGACATATACATACGCATTGGAAACTCTTTACGAGAAGAAATAACGCATAGTACGAAATTAGCTTGTATCTCCAAAACTACATGTTGTATCTCGAAAAGAATTGTTGTGGCGTGTACGTCTTAACATGTAGCATCTAAAGAGAACCAAAAGGAGAATTTTCTTTCGTCAAAATTTTTCAGAAAATCACGTTTTAAGGAAATCCCGCATCGTGCGAAATTATCTTGTTTTTCCTAAACAACACGTTGTAAGTCGAAAGGCTTTCATGTTGCATGTATGTCTAAGTGTGTAGCCTCAAAAGAGAAGGCACAGGACAGTTTTCTCTCGAAAGGATATGTAAGAATACCACTTCATAAGGAAATACAGTTTTGCAGAGTAAAGACATATAAGTACGCATTGGTAACTCTTTACGAGAAGAAATAACGCATAGTACAAAATTAGCTTGTATCTCCAAAACTACATGTTGTATCTCGAAAAGAATTGTTGTGGCATGTACGTCTTAACATGTAGCATCTAAAGAGAACCAAAAGGAGAATTTTCTTTCGTCAAAATTTTTCAGAAAATCACGTTTTAAGGAAATCCCGCATCGTGCGAAATTATCTTGTTTTTCCTAAACAACACGTTGTAAGTCGAAAAGCTTTCATGTTGCGTGTATGTCTAAGTGTGTAGCCTCAAAAGAGAAGGCACAGGACAGTTTTCTCTCGAAAGGATATGTAAGAATACCACTTCATAAGGAAATACAGTTTTGCAGAGTAAAGACATATACGTACGCATTGGAAACTCTTTACGAGAAGAAATAACGCATAGTACAAAATTAGCTTGTATCTCCAAAACTACACGTTGTATCTCGAAAAGAATTGTTGTGGCGTGTACGTCTTAACATGTAGCATCTAAAGAGAACCAAAAGGAGAATTTTCTTTCGTCAAAATTTTTCAGAAAATCACGTTTTAAGGAAATCCCGCATCGTGCGAAATTATCTTGTTTTTCCTAAACAACACGTTGTAAGTCGAAAGGCTTTCATGTTGCGTGTATGTCTAAGTGTGTAGCCTCAAAAGAGAAGGCACAGGACAGTTTTCTCTCGAAAGGATATGTAAGAATACCACTTCATAAGGAAATACAGTTTTGCAGAGTAAAGACATATACGTACGCATTGGAAACTCTTTACGAGAAGAAATAACGCATAGTACGAAATTAGCTTGTATCTCCAAAACTACATGTTGTATCTCGAAAAGAATTGTTGTGGCGTGTACGTCTTAACATGTAGCATCTAAAGAGAACCAAAAGGAGAATTTTCTTTCGTCAAAATTTTTCAGAAAATCACGTTTTAAGGAAATCCCGCATCGTGCGAAATTATCTTGTTTTTCCTAAACAACACGTTGTAAGTCGAAAAGCTTTCATGTTGCGTGTATGTCTAAGTGTGTAGCCTCAAAAGAGAAGGCACAGGACAGTTTTCTCTCGAAAGGATATGTAAGAATACCACTTCATAAGGAAATACAGTTTTGCAGAGTATAGACATATACGTACGCATTGGAAACTCTTTACGAGAAGAAATAACGCATAGTACAAAATTAGATTGTATCTCCAAAACTACATGTTGTATCTCGAAAAGAATTGTTGTGGCGTGTACGTCTTAACATGTAGCATCTAAAGAGAACCAAAAGGAGAATTTTCTTTCGTCAAAATTTTTCAGAAAATCACGTTTTAAGGAAATCCCGCATCGTGCGAAATTATCTTGTTTTTCCTAAACAACACGTTGTAAGTCGAAAAGCTTTCATGTTGCGTGTATGTCTAAGTGTGTAGCCTCAAAAGAGAAGGCACAGGACAGTTTTCTCTCGAAAGGATATGTAAGAATACCACTTCATAAGGAAATACAGTTTTGCAGAGTAAAGACATATACGTACGCATTGGAAACTCTTTACGAGAAGAAATAACGCATAGTACAAAATTAGCTTGTATCTCCAAAACTACATGTTGTATCTCGAAAAGAATTGTTGTGGCGTGTACGTCTTAACATGTAGCATCTAAAGAGAACCAAAAGGAGAATTTTTTCGTCAAAATTTTTCAGAAAATCACGTTTTAAGGAAATCCCGCATCGTGTGAAATTATCTTGTTTTTCCTAAATAACACGTTGTAAGTCGAAAAGCTTTCATGTTGCGTGTTTGTCTAAGTGTGTAGCCTCAAAAGAGAAGGCACAGGACAGTTTTCTCTCGAAAGGATATGTAAGAATACCACTTCATAAGGAAATACAGTTTTGCAGAGTAAAGACATATACGTACGCATTGGAAACTCTTTACGAGAAGAAATA
Source organism: Apodemus sylvaticus (assembly GCF_947179515.1). NCBI lineage: Eukaryota > Metazoa > Chordata > Mammalia > Rodentia > Muridae > Apodemus > Apodemus sylvaticus. Next base: position 160,879 of record NW_026263145.1, read on the forward strand.
ACGCATAGTACAAAATTAGCTTGTATCTCCAAAACTACATGTTGTATCTCGAAAAGAATTGTTGTGGCATGTACGTCTTAACATGTAGCATCTAAAGAGAACCAAAAGGAGAATTTTCTTTCGTCAAAATTTTTCAGAAAATCACGTTTTAAGGAAATCCCGCATCGTGCGAAATTATCTTGTTTTTCCTAAACAACACGTTGTAAGTCGAAAAGCTTTCATGTTGCGTGTATGTCTAAGTGTGTAGCCTCAAAAGAGAAGGCACAGGACAGTTTTCTCTCGAAAGGATATGTAAGAATACCACTTCATAAGGAAATACAGTTTTGCAGAGTAAAGACATATACGTAGGCATTGATAACTCTTTATGAGAAGAAATAACGCATAGTACAAAATTAGCTTGTATCTCCAAAACTACATGTTGTATCTCGAAAAGAATTGTTGTGGCGTGTACGTCTTAACATGTAGCATCTAAAGAGAACCAAAAGGAGAATTTTCTTTCGTCAAAATTTTTCAGAAAAACACGTTTTAAGGAAATCCCGCATCGTGCGAAATTATCTTGTTTTTCCTAAACAACACGTTGTAAGTCGAAAAGCTTTCATGTTGCGTGTATGTCTAAGTGTGTAGCCTCAAAAGAGAAGGCACAGGACAGTTTTCTCTCGAAAGGAATGTAAGAATACCACTTCATAAGGAAATACAGTTTTGCAGAGTAAAGACATATACGTACGCATTGGAAACTCTTTACGAGAAGAAATAACGCATAGTAAAAAATTAGCTTGTATCTCCAAAACTACACGTTGTATCTCGAAAAGAATTGTTGTGGCGTGTACGTCTTAACATGTAGCATCTAAAGAGAACCAAAAGGAGAATTTTCTTTCGTCAAAATTTTTCAGAAAATCACGTTTTAAGGAAATCCCGCATCGTGCGAAATTATCTTGTTTTTCCTAAACAACACGTTGTAAGTCGAAAAGCTTTCATGTTGCGTGTATGTCTAAGTGTGTAGCCTCAAAAGAGAAGGCACAGGACAGTTTTCTCTCGAAAGGATATGTAAGAATACCACTTCATAAGGAAATACAGTTTTGCAGAGTAAAGACATATACGTACGCATTGGAAACTCTTTACGAGAAGAAATAACGCATAGTACAAAATTAGCTTGTATCTCCAAAACTACACGTTGTATCTCGAAAAGAATTGTTGTGGCGTGTACGTCTTAACATGTAGCATCTAAAGAGAACCAAAAGGAGAATTTTCTTTCGTCAAAATTTTTCAGAAAATCACGTTTTAAGGAAATCCCGCATTGTGCGAAATTATCTTGTTTTTCCTAAACAACACGTTGTAAGTCGAAAGGCTTTCATGTTGCGTGTATGTCTAAGTGTGTAGCCTCAAAAGAGAAGGCACAGGACAGTTTTCTCTCGAAAGGATATGTAAGAATACCACTTCATAAGGAAATACAGTTTTGCAGAGTAAAGACATATACGTACGCATTGGAAACTCTTTACGAGAAGAAATAACGCATAGTACGAAATTAGCTTGTATCTCCAAAACTACATGTTGTATCTCGAAAAGAATTGTTGTGGCGTGTACGTCTTAACATGTAGCATCTAAAGAGAACCAAAAGGAGAATTTTCTTTCGTCAAAATTTTTCAGAAAATCACGTTTTAAGGAAATCCCGCATCGTGCGAAATTATCTTGTTTTTCCTAAACAACACGTTGTAAGTCGAAAGGCTTTCATGTTGCGTGTATGTCTAAGTGTGTAGCCTCAAAAGAGAAGGCACAGGACAGTTTTCTCTCGAAAGGATATGTAAGAATACCACTTCATAAGGAAATACAGTTTTGCAGAGTAAAGACATATACGTACGCATTGGAAACTCTTTACGAGAAGAAATAACGCATAGTACGAAATTAGCTTGTATCTCCAAAACTACATGTTGTATCTCGAAAAGAATTGTTGTGGCGTGTACGTCTTAACATGTAGCATCTAAAGAGAACCAAAAGGAGAATTTTCTTTCGTCAAAATTTTTCAGAAAATCACGTTTTAAGGAAATCCCGCATCGTGCGAAATTATCTTGTTTTTCCTATACAACACGTTGTAAGTCGAAAAGCTTTCATGTTGCGTGTATGTCTAAGTGTGTAGCCTCAAAAGAGAAGGCACAGGACAGTTTTCTCTCGAAAGGATATGTAAGAATACCACTTCATAAGGAAATACAGTTTTGCAGAGTATAGACATATACGTACGCATTGGAAACTCTTTACGAGAAGAAATAACGCATAGTACAAAATTAGATTGTATCTCCAAAACTACATGTTGTATCTCGAAAAGAATTGTTGTGGCGTGTACGTCTTAACATGTAGCATCTAAAGAGAACCAAAAGGAGAATTTTCTTTCGTCAAAATTTTTCAGAAAATCACGTTTTAAGGAAATCCCGCATCGTGCGAAATTATCTTGTTTTTCCTAAACAACACGTTGTAAGTCGAAAAGCTTTCATGTTGCGTGTATGTCTAAGTGTGTAGCCTCAAAAGAGAAGGCACAGGACAGTTTTCTCTCGAAAGGATATGTAAGAATACCACTTCATAAGGAAATACAGTTTTGCAGAGTAAAGACATATACGTACGCATTGGAAACTCTTTACGAGAAGAAATAACGCATAGTACAAAATTAGCTTGTATCTCCAAAACTACATGTTGTATCTCGAAAAGAATTGTTGTGGCGTGTACGTCTTAACATGTAGCATCTAAAGAGAACCAAAAGGAGAATTTTCTTTCGTCAAAATTTTTCAGAAAATCACGTTTTAAGGAAATCCCGCATCGTGCGAAATTATCTTGTTTTTCCTAAACAACACGTTGTAAGTCGAAAAGCTTTCATGTTGCGTGTATGTCTAAGTGTGTAGCCTCAAAAGAGAAGGCACAGGACAGTTTTCTCTCGAAAGGATATGTAAGAATACCACTTCATAAGGAAATACAGTTTTGCAGAGTAAAGACATATACGTACGCATTGGAAACTCTTTACGAGAAGAAATAACGCATAGTACAAAATTAGCTTGTATCTCCAAAACTACATGTTGTATCTCGAAAAGAATTGTTGTGGCATGTACGTCTTAACATGTAGCATCTAAAGAGAACCAAAACGAGAATTTTCTTTCGTCAAAATTTTTCAGAAAATCACGTTTTAAGGAAATCCCGCATCGTGCGAAATTATCTTGTTTTTCCTAAACAACACGTTGTAAGTCGAAAAGCTTTCATGTTGCGTGTATGTCTAAGTGTGTAGCCTCAAAAGAGAAGGCACAGGACAGTTTTCTCTCGAAAGGATATGTAAGAATACCACTTCATAAGGAAATACAGTTTTGCAGAGTAAAGACATATACGTACGCATTGGAAACTCTTTACGAGAAGAAATAACGCATAGTACAAAATTAGCTTGTATCTCCAAAACTACACGTTGTATCTCGAAAAGAATTGTTGTGGCGTGTACGTCTTAACATGTAGCATCTAAAGAGAACCAAAAGGAGAATTTTCTTTCGTCAAAATTTTTCAGAAAATCACGTTTTAAGGAAATCCCGCATCGTGCGAAATTATCTTGTTTTTCCTAAACAACACGTTGTAAGTCGAAAGGCTTTCATGTTGCGTGTATGTCTAAGTGTGTAGCCTCAAAAGAGAAGGCACAGGACAGTTTTCTCTCGAAAGGATATGTAAGAATACCACTTCATAAGGAAATACAGTTTTGCAGAGTAAAGACATATACGTACGCATTGGAAACTCTTTACGAGAAGAAATAACGCATAGTACGAAATTAGCTTGTATCTCCAAAACTACATGTTGTATCTCGAAAAGAATTGTTGTGGCGTGTACGTCTTAACATGTAGCATCTAAAGAGAACCAAAACGAGAATTTTCTTTCGTCAAAATTTTTCAGAAAATCACGTTTTAAGGAAATCCCGCATCGTGCGAAATTATCTTGTTTTTCCTAAACAACACGTTGTAAGTCGAAAAGCTTTCATGTTGCGTGTATGTCTAAGTGTGTAGCCTCAAAAGAGAAGGCACAGGACAGTTTTCTCTCGAAAGGATATGTAAGAATACCACTTCATAAGGAAATACAGTTTTGCAGAGTAAAGACATATACGTACGCATTGGAAACTCTTTACGAGAAGAAATAAAGCATAGTACAAAATTAGCTTGTATCTCCAAAACTACACGTTGTATCTCGAAAAGAATTGTTGTGGCGTGTACGTCTTAACATGTAGCATCTAAAGAGAACCAAAAGGAGAATTTTCTTTCGTCAAAATTTTTCAGAAAATCACGTTTTAAGGAAATCCCGCATCGTGCGAAATTATCTTGTTTTTCCTAAACAACACGTTGTAAGTCGAAAAGCTTTCATGTTGCGTGTATGTCTAAGTGTGTAGCTTCAAAAGAGAAGGCACAGGACAGTTTTCTCTCGAAAGGATATGTAAGAATACCACTTCATAAGGAAATACAGTTTTGCAGAGTAAAGACATATACGTACGCATTGGAAACTCTTTACGAGAAGAAATAACGCATAGTACAAAATTAGCTTGTATCTCCAAAACTACATGTTGTATCTCGAAAAGAATTGTTGTGGCGTGTACGTCTTAACATGTAGCATCTAAAGAGAACCAAAAGGAGAATTTTCTTTCGTCAAAATTTTTCAGAAAATCACGTTTTAAGGAAATCCCGCATCGTGCGAAATTATCTTGTTTTTCCTAAACAACACGTTGTAAGTCGAAAAGCTTTCATGTTGCGTGTATGTCTAAGTGTGTAGCCTCAAAAGAGAAGGCACAGGACAGTTTTCTCTCGAAAGGATATGTAAGAATACCACTTCATAAGGAAATACAGTTTTGCAGAGTAAAGACATATACGTACGCATTGGAAACTCTTTACGAGAAGAAATAACGCATAGTACAAAATTAGCTTGTATCTCCAAAACTACATGTTGTATCTCGAAAAGAATTGTTGTGGCATGTACGTCTTAACATGTAGCATCTAAAGAGAACCAAAAGGAGAATTTTCTTTCGTCAAAATTTTTCAGAAAATCACGTTTTAAGGAAATCCCGCATCGTGCGAAATTATCTTGTTTTTCCTAAACAACACGTTGTAAGTCGAAAAGCTTTCATGTTGCGTGTATGTCTAAGTGTGTAGCCTCAAAAGAGAAGGCACAGGACAGTTTTCTCTCGAAAGGATATGTAAGAATACCACTTCATAAGGAAATACAGTTTTGCAGAGTAAAGACATATACATACGCATTGGAAACTCTTTACGAGAAGAAATAACGCATAGTACGAAATTAGCTTGTATCTCCAAAACTACATGTTGTATCTCGAAAAGAATTGTTGTGGCGTGTACGTCTTAACATGTAGCATCTAAAGAGAACCAAAAGGAGAATTTTCTTTCGTCAAAATTTTTCAGAAAATCACGTTTTAAGGAAATCCCGCATCGTGCGAAATTATCTTGTTTTTCCTAAACAACACGTTGTAAGTCGAAAGGCTTTCATGTTGCATGTATGTCTAAGTGTGTAGCCTCAAAAGAGAAGGCACAGGACAGTTTTCTCTCGAAAGGATATGTAAGAATACCACTTCATAAGGAAATACAGTTTTGCAGAGTAAAGACATATAAGTACGCATTGGTAACTCTTTACGAGAAGAAATAACGCATAGTACAAAATTAGCTTGTATCTCCAAAACTACATGTTGTATCTCGAAAAGAATTGTTGTGGCATGTACGTCTTAACATGTAGCATCTAAAGAGAACCAAAAGGAGAATTTTCTTTCGTCAAAATTTTTCAGAAAATCACGTTTTAAGGAAATCCCGCATCGTGCGAAATTATCTTGTTTTTCCTAAACAACACGTTGTAAGTCGAAAAGCTTTCATGTTGCGTGTATGTCTAAGTGTGTAGCCTCAAAAGAGAAGGCACAGGACAGTTTTCTCTCGAAAGGATATGTAAGAATACCACTTCATAAGGAAATACAGTTTTGCAGAGTAAAGACATATACGTACGCATTGGAAACTCTTTAGGAGAAGAAATAACGCATAGTACAAAATTAGCTTGTATCTCCAAAACTACACGTTGTATCTCGAAAAGAATTGTTGTGGCGTGTACGTCTTAACATGTAGCATCTAAAGAGAACCAAAAGGAGAATTTTCTTTCGTCAAAATTTTTCAGAAAATCACGTTTTAAGGAAATCCCGCATCGTGCGAAATTATCTTGTTTTTCCTAAACAACACGTTGTAAGTCGAAAGGCTTTCATGTTGCGTGTATGTCTAAGTGTGTAGCCTCAAAAGAGAAGGCACAGGACAGTTTTCTCTCGAAAGGATATGTAAGAATACCACTTCATAAGGAAATACAGTTTTGCAGAGTAAAGACATATACGTACGCATTGGAAACTCTTTACGAGAAGAAATAACGCATAGTACGAAATTAGCTTGTATCTCCAAAACTACATGTTGTATCTCGAAAAGAATTGTTGTGGCGTGTACGTCTTAACATGTAGCATCTAAAGAGAACCAAAAGGAGAATTTTCTTTCGTCAAAATTTTTCAGAAAATCACGTTTTAAGGAAATCCCGCATCGTGCGAAATTATCTTGTTTTTCCTAAACAACACGTTGTAAGTCGAAAAGCTTTCATGTTGCGTGTATGTCTAAGTGTGTAGCCTCAAAAGAGAAGGCACAGGACAGTTTTCTCTCGAAAGGATATGTAAGAATACCACTTCATAAGGAAATACAGTTTTGCAGAGTATAGACATATACGTACGCATTGGAAACTCTTTACGAGAAGAAATAACGCATAGTACAAAATTAGATTGTATCTCCAAAACTACATGTTGTATCTCGAAAAGAATTGTTGTGGCGTGTACGTCTTAACATGTAGCATCTAAAGAGAACCAAAAGGAGAATTTTCTTTCGTCAAAATTTTTCAGAAAATCACGTTTTAAGGAAATCCCGCATCGTGCGAAATTATCTTGTTTTTCCTAAACAACACGTTGTAAGTCGAAAAGCTTTCATGTTGCGTGTATGTCTAAGTGTGTAGCCTCAAAAGAGAAGGCACAGGACAGTTTTCTCTCGAAAGGATATGTAAGAATACCACTTCATAAGGAAATACAGTTTTGCAGAGTAAAGACATATACGTACGCATTGGAAACTCTTTACGAGAAGAAATAACGCATAGTACAAAATTAGCTTGTATCTCCAAAACTACATGTTGTATCTCGAAAAGAATTGTTGTGGCGTGTACGTCTTAACATGTAGCATCTAAAGAGAACCAAAAGGAGAATTTTTTCGTCAAAATTTTTCAGAAAATCACGTTTTAAGGAAATCCCGCATCGTGTGAAATTATCTTGTTTTTCCTAAATAACACGTTGTAAGTCGAAAAGCTTTCATGTTGCGTGTTTGTCTAAGTGTGTAGCCTCAAAAGAGAAGGCACAGGACAGTTTTCTCTCGAAAGGATATGTAAGAATACCACTTCATAAGGAAATACAGTTTTGCAGAGTAAAGACATATACGTACGCATTGGAAACTCTTTACGAGAAGAAATAACGCATAGTACAAAATTAGCTTGTATCTCCAAAACTACATGTTGTATCTCGAAAAGAATTGTTGTGGCATGTACGTCTTAACATGTAGCATCTAAAGAGAACCAAAAGGAGAATTTTCTTTCGTCAAAATTTTTCAGAAAATCACGTTTTAAGGAAATCCCGCATCGTGCGAAATTATCTTGTTTTTCCTAAACAACACGTTGTAAGTCGAAAAGCTTTCATGTTGCGTGTATGTCTAAGTGTGTAGCCTCAAAAGAGAAGGCACAGGACAGTTTTCTCTCGAAAGGATATGTAAGAATACCACTTCATAAGGAAATACAGTTTTGCAGAGTAAAGACATATACGTAGGCATTGATAACTCTTTATGAGAAGAAATAACGCATAGTACAAAATTAGCTTGTATCTCCAAAACTACATGTTGTATCTCGAAAAGAATTGTTGTGGCGTGTACGTCTTAACATGTAGCATCTAAAGAGAACCAAAAGGAGAATTTTCTTTCGTCAAAATTTTTCAGAAAAACACGTTTTAAGGAAATCCCGCATCGTGCGAAATTATCTTGTTTTTCCTAAACAACACGTTGTAAGTCGAAAAGCTTTCATGTTGCGTGTATGTCTAAGTGTGTAGCCTCAAAAGAGAAGGCACAGGACAGTTTTCTCTCGAAAGGAATGTAAGAATACCACTTCATAAGGAAATACAGTTTTGCAGAGTAAAGACATATACGTACGCATTGGAAACTCTTTACGAGAAGAAATAACGCATAGTAAAAAATTAGCTTGTATCTCCAAAACTACACGTTGTATCTCGAAAAGAATTGTTGTGGCGTGTACGTCTTAACATGTAGCATCTAAAGAGAACCAAAAGGAGAATTTTCTTTCGTCAAAATTTTTCAGAAAATCACGTTTTAAGGAAATCCCGCATCGTGCGAAATTATCTTGTTTTTCCTAAACAACACGTTGTAAGTCGAAAAGCTTTCATGTTGCGTGTATGTCTAAGTGTGTAGCCTCAAAAGAGAAGGCACAGGACAGTTTTCTCTCGAAAGGATATGTAAGAATACCACTTCATAAGGAAATACAGTTTTGCAGAGTAAAGACATATACGTACGCATTGGAAACTCTTTACGAGAAGAAATAACGCATAGTACAAAATTAGCTTGTATCTCCAAAACTACACGTTGTATCTCGAAAAGAATTGTTGTGGCGTGTACGTCTTAACATGTAGCATCTAAAGAGAACCAAAAGGAGAATTTTCTTTCGTCAAAATTTTTCAGAAAATCACGTTTTAAGGAAATCCCGCATTGTGCGAAATTATCTTGTTTTTCCTAAACAACACGTTGTAAGTCGAAAGGCTTTCATGTTGCGTGTATGTCTAAGTGTGTAGCCTCAAAAGAGAAGGCACAGGACAGTTTTCTCTCGAAAGGATATGTAAGAATACCACTTCATAAGGAAATACAGTTTTGCAGAGTAAAGACATATACGTACGCATTGGAAACTCTTTACGAGAAGAAATAACGCATAGTACGAAATTAGCTTGTATCTCCAAAACTACATGTTGTATCTCGAAAAGAATTGTTGTGGCGTGTACGTCTTAACATGTAGCATCTAAAGAGAACCAAAAGGAGAATTTTCTTTCGTCAAAATTTTTCAGAAAATCACGTTTTAAGGAAATCCCGCATCGTGCGAAATTATCTTGTTTTTCCTAAACAACACGTTGTAAGTCGAAAGGCTTTCATGTTGCGTGTATGTCTAAGTGTGTAGCCTCAAAAGAGAAGGCACAGGACAGTTTTCTCTCGAAAGGATATGTAAGAATACCACTTCATAAGGAAATACAGTTTTGCAGAGTAAAGACATATACGTACGCATTGGAAACTCTTTACGAGAAGAAATAACGCATAGTACGAAATTAGCTTGTATCTCCAAAACTACATGTTGTATCTCGAAAAGAATTGTTGTGGCGTGTACGTCTTAACATGTAGCATCTAAAGAGAACCAAAAGGAGAATTTTCTTTCGTCAAAATTTTTCAGAAAATCACGTTTTAAGGAAATCCCGCATCGTGCGAAATTATCTTGTTTTTCCTAAACAACACGTTGTAAGTCGAAAAGCTTTCATGTTGCGTGTATGTCTAAGTGTGTAGCCTCAAAAGAGAAGGCACAGGACAGTTTTCTCTCGAAAGGATATGTAAGAATACCACTTCATAAGGAAATACAGTTTTGCAGAGTAAAGACATATACGTACGCATTGGAAACTCTTTACGAGAAGAAATAATGCATAGTACAAAATTAGCTCGTATCTCCAAAACTACATGTTGTATCTCGAAAAGAATTGTTGTGGCGTGTACGTCTTAACATGTAGCATCTAAAGAGAACCAAAACGAGAATTTTCTTTCGTCAAAATTTTTCAGAAAATCACGTTTTAAGGAAATCCCGCATCGTGCGAAATTATCTTGTTTTTCCTAAACAACACGTTGTAAGTCGAAAAGCTTTCATGTTGCGTGTATGTCTAAGTGTGTAGCCTCAAAAGAGAAGGCACAGGACAGTTTTCTCTCGAAAGGATATGTAAGAATACCACTTCATAAGGAAATACAGTTTTGCAGAGTATAGACATATACGTACGCATTGGAAACTCTTTACGAGAAGAAATAACGCATAGTACAAAATTAGATTGTATCTCCAAAACTACATGTTGTATCTCGAAAAGAATTGTTGTGGCGTGTACGTCTTAACATGTAGCATCTAAAGAGAACCAAAAGGAGAATTTTCTTTCGTCAAAATTTTTCAGAAAATCACGTTTTAAGGAAATCCCGCATCGTGCGAAATTATCTTGTTTTTCCTAAACAACACGTTGTAAGTCGAAAAGCTTTCATGTTGCGTGTATGTCTAAGTGTGTAGCCTCAAAAGAGAAGGCACAGGACAGTTTTCTCTCGAAAGGATATGTAAGAATACCACTTCATAAGGAAATACAGTTTTGCAGAGTAAAGACATATACGTACGCATTGGAAACTCTTTACGAGAAGAAATAACGCATAGTACAAAATTAGCTTGTATCTCCAAAACTACATGTTGTATCTCGAAAAGAATTGTTGTGGCGTGTACGTCTTAACATGTAGCATCTAAAGAGAACCAAAAGGAGAATTTTTTCGTCAAAATTTTTCAGAAAATCACGTTTTAAGGAAATCCCGCATCGTGTGAAATTATCTTGTTTTTCCTAAACAACACGTTGTAAGTCGAAAAGCTTTCATGTTGCGTGTATGTCTAAGTGTGTAGCCTCAAACGAGAAGGCACAGGACAGTTTTCTCTCGAAAGGATATGTAAGAATACCACTTCATAAGGAAATACAGTTTTGCAGAGTAAAGACATATACGTAGGCATTGGAAACTCTTTATGAGAAGAAATAACGCATAGTACAAAATTAGCTTGTATCTCCAAAACTACATGTTGTATCTCGAAAAGAATTGTTGTGGCGTGTACGTCTTAACATGTAGCATCTAAAGAGAACCAAAAGGAGAATTTTCTTTCGTCAAAATTTTTCAGAAAAACACGTTTTAAGGAAATCCCGCATCGTGCGAAATTATCTTGTTTTTCCTAAACAACACGTTGTAAGTCGAAAAGCTTTCATGTTGCGTGTATGTCTAAGTGTGTAGCCTCAAAAGAGAAGGCACAGGACAGTTTTCTCTCGAAAGGAATGTAAGAATACCACTTCATAAGGAAATACAGTTTTGCAGAGTAAAGACATATACGTACGCATTGGAAACTCTTTACGAGAAGAAATAACGCATAGTACAAAATTAGCTTGTATCTCCAAAACTACACGTTGTATCTCGAAAAGAATTGTTGTGGCGTGTACGTCTTAACATGTAGCATCTAAAGAGAACCAAAAGGAGAATTTTCTTTCGTCAAAATTTTTCAGAAAATCACGTTTTAAGGAAATCCCGCATCGTGCGAAATTATCTTGTTTTTCCTAAACAACACGTTGTAAGTCGAAAAGCTTTCATGTTGCGTGTATGTCTAAGTGTGTAGCTTCAAAAGAGAAGGCACAGGACAGTTTTCTCTCGAAAGGATATGTAAGAATACCACTTCATAAGGAAATACAGTTTTGCAGAGTAAAGACATATACGTACGCATTGGAAACTCTTTACGAGAAGAAATAACGCATAGTACAAAATTAGCTTGTATCTCCAAAACTACATGTTGTATCTCGAAAAGAATTGTTGTGGCGTGTACGTCTTAACATGTAGCATCTAAAGAGAACCAAAAGGAGAATTTTCTTTCGTCAAAATTTTTCAGAAAATCACGTTTTAAGGAAATCCCGCATCGTGCGAAATTATCTTGTTTTTCCTAAACAACACGTTGTAAGTCGAAAAGCTTTCATGTTGCGTGTATGTCTAAGTGTGTAGCCTCAAAAGAGAAGGCACAGGACAGTTTTCTCTCGAAAGGATATGTAAGAATACCACTTCATAAGGAAATACAGTTTTGCAGAGTAAAGACATATACGTACGCATTGGAAACTCTTTACGAGAAGAAATAACGCATAGTACAAAATTAGCTTGTATCTCCAAAACTACATGTTGTATCTCGAAAAGAATTGTTGTGGCATGTACGTCTTAACATGTAGCATCTAAAGAGAACCAAAAGGAGAATTTTCTTTGGTCAAAATTTTTCAGAAAATCACGTTTTAAGGAAATCCCGCATCGTGCGAAATTATCTTGTTTTTCCTAAACAACACGTTGTAAGTCGAAAAGCTTTCATGTTGCGTGTATGTCTAAGTGTGTAGCCTCAAAAGAGAAGGCACAGGACAGTTTTCTCTCGAAAGGATATGTAAGAATACCACTTCATAAGGAAATACAGTTTTGCAGAGTAAAGACATATACATACGCATTGGAAACTCTTTACGAGAAGAAATAACGCATAGTACAAAATTAGCTTGTATCTCCAAAACTACATGTTGTATCTCGAAAAGAATTGTTGTGGCGTGTACGTCTTAACATGTAGCATCTAAAGAGAACCAAAAGGAGAATTTTCTTTCGTCAAAATTTTTCAGAAAATCACGTTTTAAGGAAATCCCGCATCGTGCGAAATTATCTTGTTTTTCCTAAACAACACGTTGTAAGTCGAAAAGCTTTCATGTTGCGTGTATGTCTAAGTGTGTAGCCTCAAAAGAGAAGGCACAGGACAGTTTTCTCTCGAAAGGATATGTAAGAATACCACTTCATAAGGAAATACAGTTTTGCAGAGTAAAGACATATACGTACGCATTGGAAACTCTTTACGAGAAGAAATAACGCATAGTACAAAATTAGCTTGTATCTCCAAAACTACATGTTGTATCTCGAAAAGAATTGTTGTGGCATGTACGTCTTAACATGTAGCATCTAAAGAGAACCAAAAGGAGAATTTTCTTTCGTCAAAATTTTTCAGAAAATCACGTTTTAAGGAAATCCCGCATCGTGCGAAATTATCTTGTTTTTCCTAAACAACACGTTGTAAGTCGAAAAGCTTTCATGTTGCGTGTATGTCTAAGTGTGTAGCCTCAAAAGAGAAGGCACAGGACAGTTTTCTCTCGAAAGGATATGTAAGAATACCACTTCATAAGGAAATACAGTTTTGCAGAGTAAAGACATATACGTAGGCATTGGAAACTCTTTATGAGAAGAAATAACGCATAGTACAAAATTAGCTTGTATCTCCAAAACTACATGTTGTATCTCGAAAAGAATTGTTGTGGCGTGTACGTCTTAACATGTAGCATCTAAAGAGAACCAAAAGGAGAATTTTCTTTCGTCAAAATTTTTCAGAAAAACACGTTTTAAGGAAATCCCGCATCGTGCGAAATTATCTTGTTTTTCCTAAACAACACGTTGTAAGTCGAAAAGCTTTCATGTTGCGTGTATGTCTAAGTGTGTAGCCTCAAAAGAGAAGGCACAGGACAGTTTTCTCTCGAAAGGAATGTAAGAATACCACTTCATAAGGAAATACAGTTTTGCAGAGTAAAGACATATACGTACGCATTGGAAACTCTTTACGAGAAGAAATAACGCATAGTACAAAATTAGCTTGTATCTCCAAAACTACACGTTGTATCTCGAAAAGAATTGTTGTGGCGTGTACGTCTTAACATGTAGCATCTAAAGAGAACCAAAAGGAGAATTTTCTTTCGTCAAAATTTTTCAGAAAATCACGTTTTAAGGAAATCCCGCATCGTGCGAAATTATCTTGTTTTTCCTAAACAACACGTTGTAAGTCGAAAAGCTTTCATGTTGCGTGTATGTCTAAGTGTGTAGCTTCAAAAGAGAAGGCACAGGACAGTTTTCTCTCGAAAGGATATGTAAGAATACCACTTCATAAGGAAATACAGTTTTGCAGAGTAAAGACATATACGTACGCATTGGAAACTCTTTACGAGAAGAAATAACGCATAGTACAAAATTAGCTTGTATCTCCAAAACTACATGTTGTATCTCGAAAAGAATTGTTGTGGCGTGTACGTCTTAACATGTAGCATCTAAAGAGAACCAAAAGGAGAATTTTCTTTCGTCAAAATTTTTCAGAAAATCACGTTTTAAGGAAATCCCGCATCGTGCGAAATTATCTTGTTTTTCCTAAACAACACGTTGTAAGTCGAAAAGCTTTCATGTTGCGTGTATGTCTAAGTGTGTAGCCTCAAAAGAGAAGGCACAGGACAGTTTTCTCTCGAAAGGATATGTAAGAATACCACTTCATAAGGAAATACAGTTTTGCAGAGTAAAGACATATACGTACGCATTGGAAACTCTTTACGAGAAGAAATAACGCATAGTACAAAATTAGCTTGTATCTCCAAAACTACATGTTGTATCTCGAAAAGAATTGTTGTGGCATGTACGTCTTAACATGTAGCATCTAAAGAGAACCAAAAGGAGAATTTTCTTTCGTCAAAATTTTTCAGAAAATCACGTTTTAAGGAAATCCCGCATCGTGCGAAATTATCTTGTTTTTCCTAAACAACACGTTGTAAGTCGAAAAGCTTTCATGTTGCGTGTATGTCTAAGTGTGTAGCCTCAAAAGAGAAGGCACAGGACAGTTTTCTCTCGAAAGGATATGTAAGAATACCACTTCATAAGGAAATACAGTTTTGCAGAGTAAAGACATATACATACGCATTGGAAACTCTTTACGAGAAGAAATAACGCATAGTACAAAATTAGCTTGTATCTCCAAAACTACATGTTGTATCTCGAAAAGAATTGTTGTGGCGTGTACGTCTTAACATGTAGCATCTAAAGAGAACCAAAAGGAGAATTTTCTTTCGTCAAAATTTTTCAGAAAATCACGTTTTAAGGACATCCCGCATCGTGCGAAATTATCTTGTTTTTCCTAAACAACACGTTGTAAGTCGAAAAGCTTTCATGTTGCGTGTATGTCTAAGTGTGTAGCCTCAAAAGAGAAGGCACAGGACAGTTTTCTCTCGAAAGGATATGTAAGAATACCACTTCATAAGGAAATACAGTTTTGCAGAGTAAAGACATATACGTACGCATTGGAAACTCTTTACGAGAAGAAATAACGCATAGTACGAAATTAGCTTGTATCTCCAAAACTACATGTTGTATCTCGAAAAGAATTGTTGTGGCGTGTACGTCTTAACATGTAGCATCTAAAGAGAACCAAAAGGAGAATTTTCTTTCGTCAAAATTTTTCAGAAAATCACGTTTTAAGGAAATCCCGCATCGTGTGAAATTATCTTGTTTTTCCTAAACAACACGTTGTAAGTCGAAAAGCTTTCATGTTGCGTGTATGTCTAAGTGTGTAGCCTCAAAAGAGAAGGCACAGGACAGTTTTCTCTCGAAAGTATATGTAAGAATACCACTTCATAAGGAAATACAGTTTTGCAGAGTAAAGACATATACGTACGCATTGGAAACTCTTTACGAGAAGAAATAACGCATAGTACAAAATTAGCTTGTATCTCCAAAACTACATGTTGTATCTCGAAAAGAATTGTTGTGGCGTGTACGTCTTAACATGTAGCATCTAAAGAGAACCAAAAGGAGAATTTTTTCGTCAAAATTTTTCAGAAAATCACGTTTTAAGGAAATCCCGCATCGTGTGAAATTATCTTGTTTTTCCTAAACAACACGTTGTAAGTCGAAAAGCTTTCATGTTGCGTGTTTGTCTAAGTGTGTAGCCTCAAAAGAGAAGGCACAGGACAGTTTTCTCTCGAAAGGATATGTAAGAATACCACTTCATAAGGAAATACAGTTTTGCAGAGTAAAGACATATACGTACGCATTGGAAACTCTTTACGAGAAGAAATAATGCATAGTACAAAATTAGCTTGTATCTCCAAAACTACATGTTGTATCTCGAAAAGAATTGTTGTGGCATGTACGTCTTAACATGTAGCATCTAAAGAGAACCAAAAGGAGAATTTTCTTTCGTCAAAATTTTTCAGAAAATCACGTTTTAAGGAAATCCCGCATCGTGCGAAATTATCTTGTTTTTCCTAAACAACACGTTGTAAGTCGAAAAGCTTTCATGTTGCGTGTATGTCTAAGTGTGTAGCCTCAAAAGAGAAGGCACAGGACAGTTTTCTCTCGAAAGGATATGTAAGAATACCACTTCATAAGGAAATACAGTTTTGCAGAGTAAAGACATATACGTACGCATTGGAAACTCTTTACGAGAAGAAATAATGCATAGTACAAAATTAGCTTGTATCTCCAAAACTACATGTTGTATCTCGAAAAGAATTGTTGTGGCATGTACGTCTTAACATGTAGCATCTAAAGAGAACCAAAAGGAGAATTTTCTTTCGTCAAAATTTTTCAGAAAATCACGTTTTAAGGAAATCCCGCATCGTGCGAAATTATCTTGTTTTTCCTAAACAACACGTTGTAAGTCGAAAAGCTTTCATGTTGCGTGTATGTCTAAGTGTGTAGCCTCAAAAGAGAAGGCACAGGACAGTTTTCTCTCGAAAGGATATGTAAGAATACCACTTCATAAGGAAATACAGTTTTGCAGAGTAAAGACATATAAGTAGGCATTGGAAACTCTTTATGAGAAGAAATAACGCATAGTACAAAATTAGCTTGTATCTCCAAAACTACATGTTGTATCTCGAAAAGAATTGTTGTGGCGTGTACGTCTTAACATGTAGCATCTAAAGAGAACCAAAAGGAGAATTTTCTTTCGTCAAAATTTTTCAGAAAAACACGTTTTAAGGAAATCCCGCATCGTGCGAAATTATCTTGTTTTTCCTAAACAACACGTTGTAAGTCGAAAAGCTTTCATGTTGCGTGTATGTCTAAGTGTGTAGCCTCAAAAGAGAAGGCACAGGACAGTTTTCTCTCGAAAGGATATGTAAGAATACCACTTCATAAGGAAATACAGTTTTGCAGAGTAAAGACATATACGTACGCATTGGAAACTCTTTACGAGAAGAAATAACGCATAGTACAAAATTAGCTTGTATCTCCAAAACTACATGTTGTATCTCGAAAAGAATTGTTGTGGCGTGTACGTCTTAACATGGAGCATCTAAAGAGAACCAAAAGGAGAATTTTCTTTCGTCAAAATTTTTCAGAAAATCACGTTTTAAGGAAATCCCGCATCGTGCGAAATTATTTGGTTTTTCCTAAACAACACGTTGTAAGTCGAAAAGCTTTCATGTTGCGTGTATGTCTAAGTGTGTAGCCTCAAAAGAGAAGGCACAGGACAGTTTTCTCTCGAAAGGATATGTAAGAATACCACTTCATATGGAAATACAGTTTTGCAGAGTAAAGACATATACGTACGCATTGGAAACTCTTTACGAGAAGAAATAACGCATAGTACAAAATTAGCTTGTATCTCCAAAACTACATGTTGTATCTCGAAAAGAATTGTTGTGGCATGTACGTCTTAACATGTAGCATCTAAAGAGAACCAAAAGGAGAATTTTCTTTCGTCAAAATTTTTCAGAAAATCACGTTTTAAGGAAATCCCGCATCGTGCGAAATTATCTTGTTTTTCCTAAACAACACGTTGTAAGTCGAAAAGCTTTCATGTTGCGTGTATGTCTAAGTGTGTAGCCTCAAAAGAGAAGGCACAGGACAGTTTTCTCTCGAAAGGATATGTAAGAATACCACTTCATAAGGAAATACAGTTTTGCAGAGTAAAGACATATACGTACGCATTGGAAACTCTTTACGAGAAGAAATAATGCATAGTACAAAATTAGCTTGTATCTCCAAAACTACACGTTGTCTCGAAAAGAATTGTTGTGGCGTGTACGTCTTAACATGTAGCATCTAAAGAGAACCAAAAGGAGAATTTTCTTTCGTCAAAATTTTTCAGAAAATCACGTTTTAAGGAAATCCCGCATCGTGCGAAATTATCTTGTTTTTCCTAAACAACACGTTGTAAGTCGAAAGGCTTTCATGTTGCGTGTATGTCTAAGTGTGTAGCCTCAAAAGAGAAGGCACAGGACAGTTTTCTCTCGAAAGGATATGTAAGAATACCACTTCATAAGGAAATACAGTTTTGCAGAGTAAAGACATATACGTACGCATTGGAAACTCTTTACGAGAAGAAATAACGCATAGTACGAAATTAGCTTGTATCTCCAAAACTACATGTTGTATCTCGAAAAGAATTGTTGTGGCGTGTACGTCTTAACATGTAGCATCTAAAGAGAACCAAAACGAGAATTTTCTTTCGTCAAAATTTTTCAGAAAATCACGTTTTAAGGAAATCCCGCATCGTGCGAAATTATCTTGTTTTTCCTAAACAACACGTTGTAAGTCGAAAAGCTTTCATGTTGCGTGTATGTCTAAGTGTGTAGCCTCAAAAGAGAAGGCACAGGACAGTTTTCTCTCGAAAGGATATGTAAGAATACCACTTCATAAGGAAATACAGTTTTGCAGAGTAAAGACATATACGTACGCATTGGAAACTCTTTACGAGAAGAAATAACGCATAGTACAAAATTAGCTTGTATCTCCAAAACTACATGTTGTATCTCGAAAAGAATTGTTGTGGCATGTACGTCTTAACATGTAGCATCTAAAGAGAACCAAAAGGAGAATTTTCTTTCGTCAAAATTTTTCAGAAAATCACGTTTTAAGGAAATCCCGCATCGTGCGAAATTATCTTGTTTTTCCTAAACAACACGTTGTAAGTCGAAAAGCTTTCATGTTGCGTGTATGTCTAAGTGTGTAGCCTCAAAAGAGAAGGCACAGGACAGTTTTCTCTCGAAAGGATATGTAAGAATACCACTTCATAAGGAAATACAGTTTTGCAGAGTAAAGACATATACGTACGCATTGGAAACTCTTTACGAGAAGAAATAACGCATAGTACAAAATTAGCTTGTATCTCCAAAACTACACGTTGTATCTCGAAAAGAATTGTTGTGGCGTGTACGTCTTAACATGTAGCATCTAAAGAGAACCAAAAGGAGAATTTTCTTTCGTCAAAATTTTTCAGAAAATCACGTTTTAAGGAAATCCCGCATCGTGCGAAATTATCTTGTTTTTCCTAAACAACACGTTGTAAGTCGAAAGGCTTTCATGTTGCGTGTATGTCTAAGTGTGTAGCCTCAAAAGAGAAGGCACAGGACAGTTTTCTCTCGAAAGGATATGTAAGAATACCACTTCATAAGGAAATACAGTTTTGCAGAGTAAAGACATATACGTACGCATTGGAAACTCTTTACGAGAAGAAATAACGCATAGTACGAAACTAGCTTGTATCTCCAAAACTACATGTTGTATCTCGAAAAGAATTGTTGTGGCGTGTACGTCTTAACATGTAGCATCTAAAGAGAACCAAAACGAGAATTTTCTTTCGTCAAAATTTTTCAGAAAATCACGTTTTAAGGAAATCCCGCATCGTGCGAAATTATCTTGTTTTTCCTAAACAACACGTTGTAAGTCGAAAAGCTTTCATGTTGCATGTATGTCTAAGTGTGTAGCCTCAAAAGAGAAGGCACAGGACAGTTTTCTCTCGAAAGGATATGTAAGAATACCACTTCATAAGGAAATACAGTTTTGCAGAGTAAAGACATATACGTACGCATTGGAAACTCTTTACGAGAAGAAATAACGCATAGTACAAAATTAGCTTGTATCTCCAAAACTACACGTTGTATCTCGAAAAGAATTGTTGTGGCGTGTACGTCTTAACATGTAGCATCTAAAGAGAACCAAAAGGAGAATTTTCTTTCGTCAAAATTTTTCAGAAAATCACCTTTTAAGGAAATCCCGCATCGTGCGAAATTATGTTGTTTTTCCTAAACAACACGTTGTAAGTCGAAAAGCTTTCATGTTGCGTGTATGTCTAAGTGTGTAGCTTCAAAAGAGAAGGCACAGGACAGTTTTCTCTCGAAAGGATATGTAAGAATACCACTTCATAAGGAAATACAGTTTTGCAGAGTAAAGACATATACGTACGCATTGGAAACTCTTTACGAGAAGAAATAACGCATAGTACAAAATTAGCTTGTATCTCCAAAACTACATGTTGTATCTCGAAAAGAATTGTTGTGGCGTGTACGTCTTAACATGTAGCATCTAAAGAGAACCAAAAGGAGAATTTTCTTTCGTCAAAATTTTTCAGAAAATCACGTTTTAAGGAAATCCCGCATCGTGCGAAATTATCTTGTTTTTCCTAAACAACACGTTGTAAGTCGAAAAGCTTTCATGTTGCGTGTATGTCTAAGTGTGTAGCTTCAAAAGAGAAGGCACAGGACAGTTTTCTCTCGAAAGGATATGTAAGAATACCACTTCATAAGGAAATACAGTTTTGCAGAGTAAAGACATATACGTACGCATTGGAAACTCTTTACGAGAAGAAATAACGCATAGTACAAAATTAGCTTGTATCTCCAAAACTACATGTTGTATCTCGAAAAGAATTGTTGTGGCGTGTACGTCTTAACATGTAGCATCTAAAGAGAACCAAAAGGAGAATTTTCTTTCGTCAAAATTTTTCAGAAAATCACGTTTTAAGGAAATCCCGCATCGTGCGAAATTATCTTGTTTTTCCTAAATAACACGTTGTAAGTCGAAAGGCTTTCATGTTGCGTGTATGTCTAAGTGTGTAGCCTCAAAAGAGAAGGCACAGGACAGTTTTCTCTCGAAAGGATATGTAAGAATACCACTTCATAAGGAAATACAGTTTTGCAGAGTAAAGACATATACGTACGCATTGGAAACTCTTTACGAGAAGAAATAACGCATAGTACAAAATTAGCTTGTATCTCCAAAACTACATGTTGTATCTCGAAACGAATTGTTGTGGCGTGTACGTCTTAACATGTAGCATCTAAAGAGAACCAAAAGGAGAATTTTCTTTTGTCAAAAATTTTCAGAAAATCACGTTTTAAGGAAATCCCGCATCGTGCGAAATTATCTTGTTTTTCCTAAACAACACGTTGTAAGTCGAAAAGCTTTCATGTTGCGTGTATGTCTAAGTGTGTAGCCTCAAAAGAGAAGGCACAGGACAGTTTTCTCTCGAAAGGATATGTAAGAATACCACTTCATAAGGAAATACAGTTTTGCAGAGTAAAGACATATACGTACGCATTGGAAACTCTTTACGAGAAGAAATAACGCATAGTACAAAATTAGCTTGTATCTCCAAAACTACATGTTGTATCTCGAAAAGAATTGTTGTGGCATGTACGTCTTAACATGTAGCATCTAAAGAGAACCAAAAGGAGAATTTTCTTTCGTCAAAATTTTTCAGAAAATCACGTTTTAAGGAAATCCCGCATCGTGCGAAATTATCTTGTTTTTCCTAAACAACACGTTGTAAGTCGAAAAGCTTTCATGTTGCGTGTATGTCTAAGTGTGTAGCCTCAAAAGAGAAGGCACAGGACAGTTTTCTCTCGAAAGGATATGTAAGAATACCACTTCATAAGGAAATACAGTTTTGCAGAGTAAAGACATATACGTACGCATTGGAAACTCTTTACGAGAAGAAATAACGCATAGTACAAAATTAGCTTGTATCTCCAAAACTACACGTTGTATCTCGAAAAGAATTGTTGTGGCGTGTACGTCTTAACATGTAGCATCTAAAGAGAACCAAAAGGAGAATTTTCTTTCGTCAAAATTTTTCAGAAAATCACGTTTTAAGGAAATCCCGCATCGTGCGAAATTATCTTGTTTTTCCTAAACAACACGTTGTAAGTCGAAAGGCTTTCATGTTGCGTGTATGTCTAAGTGTGTAGCCTCAAAAGAGAAGGCACAGGACAGTTTTCTCTCGAAAGGATATGTAAGAATACCACTTCATAAGGAAATACAGTTTTGCAGAGTAAAGACATATACGTACGCATTGGAAACTCTTTACGAGAAGAAATAACGCATAGTACGAAATTAGCTTGTATCTCCAAAACTACATGTTGTATCTCGAAAAGAATTGTTGTGGCGTGTACGTCTTAACATGTAGCATCTAAAGAGAACCAAAACGAGAATTTTCTTTCGTCAAAATTTTTCAGAAAATCACGTTTTAAGGAAATCCCGCATCGTGCGAAATTATCTTGTTTTTCCTAAACAACACGTTGTAAGTCGAAAAGCTTTCATGTTGCGTGTATGTCTAAGTGTGTAGCCTCAAAAGAGAAGGCACAGGACAGTTTTCTCTCGAAAGGATATGTAAGAATACCACTTCATAAGGAAATACAGTTTTGCAGAGTAAAGACATATACGTACGCATTGGAAACTCTTTACGAGAAGAAATAACGCATAGTACAAAATTAGCTTGTATCTCCAAAACTACACGTTGTATCTCGAAAAGAATTGTTGTGGCGTGTACGTCTTAACATGTAGCATCTAAAGAGAACCAAAAGGAGAATTTTCTTTCGTCAAAATTTTTCAGAAAATCACGTTTTAAGGAAATCCCGCATCGTGCGAAATTATCTTGTTTTTCCTAAACAACACGTTGTAAGTCGAAAAGCTTTCATGTTGCGTGTATGTCTAAGTGTGTAGCCTCAAAAGAGAAGGCACAGGACAGTTTTCTCTCGAAAGGATATGTAAGAATACCACTTCATAAGGAAATACAGTTTTGCAGAGTAAAGACATATACGTACGCATTGGAAACTCTTTACGAGAAGAAATAACGCATAGTACGAAATTAGCTTGTATCTCCAAAACTACATGTTGTATCTCGAAAAGAATTGTTGTGGCGTGTACGTCTTAACATGTAGCATCTAAAGAGAACCAAAAGGAGAATTTTCTTTCGTCAAAATTTTTCAGAAAATCACGTTTTAAGGAAATCCCGCATCGTGCGAAATTATCTTGTTTTTCCTAAACAACACGTTGTAAGTCGAAAAGCTTTCATGTTGCGTGTATGTCTAAGTGTGTAGCCTCAAAAGAGAAGGCACAGGACAGTTTTCTCTCGAAAGGATATGTAAGAATACCACTTCATAAGGAAATACAGTTTTGCAGAGTAAAGACATATACGTACGCATTGGAAACTCTTTACGAGAAGAAATAACGCATAGTACGAAATTAGCTTGTATCTCCAAAACTACATGTTGTATCTCAAAAAGAATTGTTGTGGCGTGTACGTCTTAACATGTAGCATCTAAAGAGAACCAAAAGGAGAATTTTCTTTCGTCAAAAATTTTCAGAAAATCACGTTTTAAGGAAATCCCGCATCGTGCGAAATTATCTTGTTTTTCCTAAACAACACGTTGTAAGTCGAAAAGCTTTCATGTTGCGTGTATGTCTAAGTGTGTAGCCTCAAAAGAGAAGGCACAGGACAGTTTTCTCTCGAAAGGATATGTAAGAATACCACTTCATAAGGAAATACAGTTTTGCAGAGTAAAGACATATACGTAGGCATTGGAAACTCTTTATGAGAAGAAATAACGCATAGTACAAAATTAGCTTGTATCTCCAAAACTACATGTTGTATCTCGAAAAGAATTGTTGTGGCGTGTACGTCTTAACATGTAGCATCTAAAGAGAACCAAAAGGAGAATTTTCTTTCGTCAAAATTTTTCAGAAAATCACGTTTAAGGAAATCCCGCATCGTGCGAAATTATCTTGTTTTTCCTAAACAACACGTTGTAAGTCGAAAAGCTTTCATGTTGCGTGTATGTCTAAGTGTGTAGCCTCAAAAGAGAAGGCACAGGACAGTTTTCTCTCGAAAGGATATGTAAGAATACCACTTCATAAGGAAATACAGTTTTGCAGAGTAAAGACATATACGTACGCATTGGAAACTCTTTACGAGAAGAAATAACGCATAGTACAAAATTAGCTTGTATCTCCCAAAACTACATGTTGTATCTCGAAAAGAATTGTTGTGGCGTTTACGACTTAACATGTAGCATCTAAAGAGAACCAAAAGGAGAATTTTCTTTCGTCAAAATTTTTCAGAAAATCACGTTTTAAGGAAATCCCGCATCGTGCGAAATTATCTTGTTTTTCCTAAACAACACGTTGTAAGTCGAAAAGCTTTCATGTTGCGTGTATGTCTAAGTGTGTAGCCTCAAAAGAGAAGGCACAGGACAGTTTTCTCTCGAAAGGATATGTAAGAATACCACTTCATAAGGAAATACAGTTTTGCAGAGTAAAGACATATACGTACGCATTGGAAACTCTTTACGAGAAGAAATAACGCATAGTACAAAATTAGATTGTATCTCCAAAACTACATGTTGTATCTCGAAAAGAATTGTTGTGGCGTGTACGTCTTAACATGTAGCATCTAAAGAGAACCAAAAGGAGAATTTTCTTTCGTCAAAATTTTTCAGAAAATCACGTTTTAAGGAAATCCCGCATCGTGCGAAATTATCTTGTTTTTCCTAAACAACACGTTGTAAGTCGAAAGGCTTTCATGTTGCGTGTATGTCTAAGTGTGTAGCCTCAAAAGAGAAGGCACAGGACAGTTTTCTCTCGAAAGGATATGTAAGAATACCACTTCATAAGGAAATACAGTTTTGCAGAGTAAAGACATATACGTACGCATTGGAAACTCTTTACGAGAAGAAATAACGCATAGTACAAAATTAGCTTGTATCTCCAAAACTACATGTTGTATCTCGAAAAGAATTGTTGTGGCGTGTACGTCTTAACATGTAGCATCTAAAGAGAACCAAAAGGAGAATTTTCTTTCGTCAAAATTTTTCAGAAAATCACGTTTTAAGGAAATCCCGCATCGTGCGAAATTATCTTGTTTTTCCTAAATAACACGTTGTAAGTCGAAAGGCTTTCATGTTGCGTGTATGTCTAAGTGTGTAGCCTCAAAAGAGAAGGCACAGGACAGTTTTCTCTCGAAAGGATATGTAAGAATACCACTTCATAAGGAAATACAGTTTTGCAGAGTAAAGACATATACGTACGCATTGGAAACTCTTTACGAGAAGAAATAACGCATAGTACAAAATTAGCTTGTATCTCCAAAACTACATGTTGTATCTCGAAAAGAATTGTTGTGGCGTGTACGTCTTAACATGTAGCATCTAAAGAGAACCAAAAGGAGAATTTTCTTTCGTCAAAATTTTTCAGAAAATCACGTTTTAAGGAAATCCCGCATCGTGCGAAATTATCTTGTTTTTCCTAAACAACACGTTGTAAGTCGAAAAGCTTTCATGTTGCGTGTATGTCTAAGTGTGTAGCCTCAAAAGAGAAGGCACAGGACAGTTTTCTCTCGAAAGGATATGTAAGAATACCACTTCATAAGGAAATACAGTTTTGCAGAGTAAAG
Source organism: Apodemus sylvaticus (assembly GCF_947179515.1). Classification (NCBI taxonomy): domain Eukaryota; kingdom Metazoa; phylum Chordata; class Mammalia; order Rodentia; family Muridae; genus Apodemus; species Apodemus sylvaticus. Next base: position 186,085 of record NW_026263145.1, read on the forward strand.
ACATATACGTACGCATTAGAAACTCTTAACGAGAAGAAATAACGCATAGTACAAAATTAGCTTGTATCTCCAAAACTACATGTTGTATCTCGAAAAGAATTGTTGTGGCATGTACGTCTTAACATGTAGCATCTAAAGAGAACCAAAAGGAGAATTTTCTTTCGTCAAAATTTTTCAGAAAATCACGTTTTAAGGAAATCCCGCATCGTGCGAAATTATCTTGTTTTTCCTAAACAACACGTTGTAAGTCGAAAAGCTTTCATGTTGCGTGTATGTCTAAGTGTGTAGCCTCAAAAGAGAAGGCACAGGACAGTTTTCTCTCGAAAGGATATGTAAGAATACCACTTCATAAGGAAATACAGTTTTGCAGAGTAAAGACATATACGTACGCATTGGAAACTCTTTACGAGAAGAAATAACGCATAGTACAAAATTAGCTTGTATCTCCAAAACTACACGTTGTATCTCGAAAAGAATTGTTGTGGCGTGTACGTCTTAACATGTAGCATCTAAAGAGAACCAAAAGGAGAATTTTCTTTCGTCAAAATTTTTCAGAAAATCACGTTTTAAGGAAATCCCGCATCGTGCGAAATTATCTTGTTTTTCCTAAACAACACGTTGTAAGTCGAAAGGCTTTCATGTTGCGTGTATGTCTAAGTGTGTAGCCTCAAAAGAGAAGGCACAGGACAGTTTTCTCTCGAAAGGATATGTAAGAATACCACTTCATAAGGAAATACAGTTTTGCAGAGTAAAGACATATACGTACGCATTGGAAACTCTTTACGAGAAGAAATAACGCATAGTACGAAATTAGCTTGTATCTCCAAAACTACATGTTGTATCTCGAAAAGAATTGTTGTGGCGTGTACGTCTTAACATGTAGCATCTAAAGAGAACCAAAACGAGAATTTTCTTTCGTCAAAATTTTTCAGAAAATCACGTTTTAAGGAAATCCCGCATGGTGCGAAATTATCTTGTTTTTCCTAAACAACACGTTGTAATTCGAAAAGCTTTCATGTTGCGTGTATGTCTAAGTGTGTAGCCTCAAAAGAGAAGGCACAGGACAGTTTTCTCTCGAAAGGATATGTAAGAATACCACTTCATAAGGAAATACAGTTTTGCAGAGTAAAGACATATACGTACGCATTGGAAACTCTTTACGAGAAGAAATAACGCATAGTACAAAATTAGCTTGTATCTCCAAAACTACACGTTGTATCTCGAAAAGAATTGTTGTGGCGTGTACGTCTTAACATGTAGCATCTAAAGAGAACCAAAAGGAGAATTTTCTTTCGTCAAAATTTTTCAGAAAATCACGTTTTAAGGAAATCCCGCATCGTGCGAAATTATCTTGTTTTTCCTAAACAACACGTTGTAAGTCGAAAAGCTTTCATGTTGCGTGTATGTCTAAGTGTGTAGCTTCAAAAGAGAAGGCACAGGACAGTTTTCTCTCGAAAGGATATGTAAGAATACCACTTCATAAGGAAATACAGTTTTGCAGAGTAAAGACATATACGTACGCATTGGAAACTCTTTACGAGAAGAAATAACGCATAGTAAAAAATTAGCTTGTATCTCCAAAACTACATGTTGTATCTCGAAAAGAATTGTTGTGGCGTGTACGTCTTAACATGTAGCATCTAAAGAGAACCAAAAGGAGAATTTTCTTTCGTCAAAATTTTTCAGAAAATCACGTTTTAAGGAAATCCCGCATCGTGCGAAATTATCTTGTTTTTCCTAAACAACACGTTGTAAGTCGAAAAGCTTTCATGTTGCGTGTATGTCTAAGTGTGTAGCCTCAAAAGAGAAGGCACAGGACAGTTTTCTCTCGAAAGGATATGTAAGAATACCACTTCATAAGGAAATACAGTTTTGCAGAGTAAAGACATATACGTACGCATTGGAAACTCTTTACGAGAAGAAATAACGCATAGTACAAAATTAGCTTGTATCTCCAAAACTACATGTTGTATCTCGAAAAGAATTGTTGTGGCATGTACGTCTTAACATGTAGCATCTAAAGAGAACCAAAAGGAGAATTTTCTTTCGTCAAAATTTTTCAGAAGATCACGTTTTAAGGAAATCCCGCATCGTGCGAAATTATCTTGTTTTTCCTAAACAACACGTTGTAAGTCGAAAAGCTTTCATGTTGCGTGTATGTCTAAGTGTGTAGCCTCAAAAGAGAAGGCACAGGACAGTTTTCTCTCGAAAGGATATGTAAGAATACCACTTCATAAGGAAATACAGTTTTGCAGAGTAAAGACATATACGTACGCATTGGAAACTCTTTACGAGAAGAAATAACGCATAGTACAAAATTAGCTTGTATCTCCAAAACTACATGTTGTATCTCGAAAAGAATTGTTGTGGCATGTACGTCTTAACATGTAGCATCTAAAGAGAACCAAAAGGAGAATTTTCTTTCGTCAAAATTTTTCAGAAAATCACGTTTTAAGGAAATCCCGCATCGTGCGAAATTATCTTGTTTTTCCTAAACAACACGTTGTAAGTCGAAAAGCTTTCATGTTGCGTGTATGTCTAAGTGTGTAGCCTCAAAAGAGAAGGCACAGGACAGTTTTCTCTCGAAAGGATATGTAAGAATACCACTTCATAAGGAAATACAGTTTTGCAGAGTAAAGACATATACATACGCATTGGAAACTCTTTACGAGAAGAAATAACGCATAGTACGAAATTAGCTTGTATCTCCAAAACTACATGTTGTATCTCGAAAAGAATTGTTGTGGCGTGTACGTCTTAACATGTAGCATCTAAAGAGAACCAAAAGGAGAATTTTCTTTCGTCAAAATTTTTCAGAAAATCACGTTTTAAGGAAATCCCGCATCGTGCGAAATTATCTTGTTTTTCCTAAACAACACGTTGTAAGTCGAAAAGCTTTCATGTTGCGTGTATGTCTAAGTGTGTAGCCTCAAAAGAGAAGGCACAGGACAGTTTTCTCTCGAAAGGATATGTAAGAATACCACTTCATAAGGAAATACAGTTTTGCAGAGTAAAGACATATACGTACGCATTGGAAACTCTTTACGAGAAGAAATAACGCATAGTACGAAATTAGCTTGTATCTCCAAAACTACATGTTGTATCTCGAAAAGAATTGTTGTGGCGTGTACGTCTTAACATGTAGCATCTAAAGAGAACCAAAAGGAGAATTTTCTTTCGTCAAAAATATTCAGAAAATCACGTTTTAAGGAAATCCCGCATCGTGCGAAATTATCTTGTTTTTCCTAAACAACACGTTGTAAGTCGAAAAGCTTTCATGTTGCGTGTATGTCTAAGTGTGTAGCCTCAAAAGAGAAGGCACAGGACAGTTTTCTCTCGAAAGGATATGTAAGAATACCACTTCATAAGGAAATACAGTTTTGCAGAGTAAAGACATATACGTAGGCATTGGAAACTCTTTATGAGAAGAAATAACGCATAGTACAAAATTAGCTTGTATCTCCAAAACTACATGTTGTATCTCGAAAAGAATTGTTGTGGCGTGTACGTCTTAACATGTAGCATCTAAAGAGAACCAAAAGGAGAATTTTCTTTCGTCAAAATTTTTCAGAAAATCACGTTTTAAGGAAATCCCGCATCGTGCGAAATTATCTTGTTTTTCCTAAACAACACGTTGTAAGTCGAAAAGCTTTCATGTTGCGTGTATGTCTAAGTGTGTAGCCTCAAAAGAGAAGGCACAGGACAGTTTTCTCTCTAAAGGATATGTAAGAATACCACTTCATAAGGAAATACAGTTTTGCAGAGTAAAGACATATACGTACGCATTGGAAACTCTTTACGAGAAGAAATAACGCATAGTACAAAATTAGCTTGTATCTCCCAAAACTACATGTTGTATCTCGAAAAGAATTGTTGTGGCGTTTACGACTTAACATGTAGCATCTAAAGAGAACCAAAAGGAGAATTTTCTTTCGTCAAAATTTTTCAGAAAATCACGTTTTAAGGAAATCCCGCATCGTGCGAAATTATCTTGTTTTTCCTAAACAACACGTTGTAAGTCGAAAAGCTTTCATGTTGCGTGTATGTCTAAGTGTGTAGCCTCAAAAGAGAAGGCACAGGACAGTTTTCTCTCGAAAGGATATGTAAGAATACCACTTCATAAGGAAATACAGTTTTGCAGAGTAAAGACATATACGTACGCATTGGAAACTCTTTACGAGAAGAAATAACGCATAGTACAAAATTAGCTTGTATCTCCAAAACTACATGTTGTATCTCGAAAAGAATTGTTGTGGCGTTTACGACTTAACATATAGCATCTAAAGAGAACCAAAAGGAGAATTTTCTTTCGTCAAAATTTTTCAGAAAATCACGTTTTAAGGAAATCCCGCATCGTGCGAAATTATCTTGTTTTTCCTAAACAACACGTTGTAAGTCGAAAAGCTTTCATGTTGCGTGTATGTCTAAGTGTGTAGCCTCAAAAGAGAAGGCACAGGACAGTTTTCTCTCGAAAGGATATGTAAGAATACCACTTCATAAGGAAATACAGTTTTGCAGAGTAAAGACATATACGTACGCATTGGAAACTCTTTACGAGAAGAAATAACGCATAGTACAAAATTAGATTGTATCTCCAAAACTACATGTTGTATCTCGAAAAGAATTGTTGTGGCGTGTACGTCTTAACATGTAGCATCTAAAGAGAACCTAAAGGAGAATTTTCTTTCGTCAAAATTTTTCAGAAAATCACGTTTTAAGGAAATCCCGCATCGTGCGAAATTATCTTGTTTTTCCTAAACAACACGTTGTAAGTCGAAAGGCTTTCATGTTGCGTGTATGTCTAAGTGTGTTGCCTCAAAAGAGAAGGCACAGGACAGTTTTCTCTCGAAAGGATATGTAAGAATACCACTTCATAAGGAAATACAGTTTTGCAGAGTAAAGACATATACGTACGCATTGGAAACTCTTTACGAGAAGAAATAACGCATAGTACAAAATTAGCTTGTATCTCCAAAACTACATGTTGTATCTCGAAAAGAATTGTTGTGGCGTGTACGTCTTAACATGTAGCATCTAAAGAGAACCAAAAGGAGAATTTTCTTTCGTCAAAATTTTTCAGAAAATCACGTTTTAAGGAAATCCCGCATCGTGCGAAATTATCTTGTTTTTCCTAAATAACACGTTGTAAGTCGAAAGGCTTTCATGTTGCGTGTATGTCTAAGTGTGTAGCCTCAAAAGAGAAGGCACAGGACAGTTTTCTCTCGAAAGGATATGTAAGAATACCACTTCATAAGGAAATACAGTTTTGCAGAGTAAAGACATATACATACGCATTGGAAACTCTTTACGAGAAGAAATAACGCATAGTACAAAATTAGCTTGTATCTCCAAAACTACATGTTGTATCTCGAAACGAATTGTTGTGGCGTGTACGTCTTAACATGTAGCATCTAAAGAGAACCAAAAGGAGAATTTTCTTTTGTCAAAATTTTTCAGAAAATCACGTTTTAAGGAAATCCCGCATCGTGCGAAATTATCTTGTTTTTCCTAAACAACACGTTGTAAGTCGAAAAGCTTTCATGTTGCGTGTATGTCTAAGTGTGTAGCCTCAAAAGAGAAGGCACAGGACAGTTTTCTCTCGAAAGGATATGTAAGAATACCACTTCATAAGGAAATACAGTTTTGCAGAGTAAAGACATATACGTACGCATTGGAAACTCTTTACGAGAAGAAATAACGCATCGTACAAAATTAGCTTGTATCTCCAAAACTACACGTTGTATCTCGAAAAGAATTGTTGTGGCGTGTACGTCTTAACATGTAGCATCTAAAGAGAACCAAAAGGAGAATTTTCTTTCGTCAAAATTTTTCAGAAAATCACGTTTTAAGGAAATCCCGCATCGTGCGAAATTATCTTGTTTTTCCTAAACAACACGTTGTAAGTCGAAAGGCTTTCATGTTGCGTGTATGTCTAAGTGTGTAGCCTCAAAAGAGAAGGCACAGGACAGTTTTCTCTCGAAAGGATATGTAAGAATACCACTTCATAAGGAAATACAGTTTTGCAGAGTAAAGACATATACGTACGCATTGGAAACTCTTTACGAGAAGAAATAACGCATAGTACGAAATTAGCTTGTATCTCCAAAACTACATGTTGTATCTCGAAAAGAATTGTTGTGGCGTGTACGTCTTAACATGTAGCATCTAAAGAGAACCAAAACGAGAATTTTCTTTTGTCAAAATTTTTCAGAAAATCACGTTTTAAGGAAATCCCGCATCGTGCGAAATTATCTTGTTTTTCCTAAACAACACGTTGTAAGTCGAAAAGCTTTCATGTTGCGTGTATGTCTAAGTGTGTAGCCTCAAAAGAGAAGGCACAGGACAGTTTTCTCTCGAAAGGATATGTAAGAATACCACTTCATAAGGAAATACAGTTTTGCAGAGTAAAGACATATACGTACGCATTGGAAACTCTTTACGAGAAGAAATAACGCATAGTACAAAATTAGCTTGGATCTCCAAAACTACACGTTGTATCTCGAAAAGAATTGTTGTGGCGTGTACGTCTGAACATGTAGCATCTAAAGAGAACCAAAAGGAGAATTTTCTTTCGTCAAAATTTTTCAGAAAATCACGTTTTAAGGAAATCCCGCATCGTGCGAAATTATCTTGTTTTTCCTAAACAACACGTTGTAAGTCGAAAAGCTTTCATGTTGCGTGTATGTCTAAGTGTGTAGCCTCAAAAGAGAAGGCACAGGACAGTTTTCTCTCGAAAGGATATGTAAGAATACCACTTCATAAGGAAATACAGTTTTGCAGAGTAAAGACATATACGTACGCATTGGAAACTCTTTACGAGAAGAAATAACGCATAGTACGAAATTAGCTTGTATCTCCAAAACTACATGTTGTATCTCGAAAAGAATTGTTGTGGCGTGTACGTCTTAACATGTAGCATCTAAAGAGAACCAAAAGGAGAATTTTCTTTCGTCAAAAATTTTCAGAAAATCACGTTTTAAGGAAATCCCGCATCGTGCGAAATTATCTTGTTTTTCCTAAACAACACGTTGTAAGTCGAAAAGCTTTCATGTTGCGTGTATGTCTAAGTGTGTAGCCTCAAAAGAGAAGGCACAGGACAGTTTTCTCTCGAAAGGATATGTAAGAATACCACTTCATAAGGAAATACAGTTTTGCAGAGTAAAGACATATACGTAGGCATTGGAAACTCTTTATGAGAAGAAATAACGCATAGTACAAAATTAGCTTGTATCTCCAAAACTACATGTTGTATCTCGAAAAGAATTGTTGTGGCGTGTACGTCTTAACATGTAGCATCTAAAGAGAACCAAAAGGAGAATTTTCTTTCGTCAAAATTTTTCAGAAAATCACGTTTTAAGGAAATCCCGCATCGTGCGAAATTATCTTGTTTTTCCTAAACAACACGTTGTAAGTCGAAAAGCTTTCATGTTGCCTGTATGTCTAAGTGTGTAGCCTCAAAAGAGAAGGCACAGGACAGTTTTCTCTCGAAAGGATATGTAAGAATACCACTTCATAAGGAAATACAGTTTTGCAGAGTAAAGACATATACGTACGCATTGGAAACTCTTTACGAGAAGAAATAACGCATAGTACAAAATTAGCTTGTATCTCCCAAAACTACATGTTGTATCTCGAAAAGAATTGTTGTGGCGTTTACGACTTAACATGTAGCATCTAAAGAGAACCAAAAGGAGAATTTTCTTTCGTCAAAATTTTTCAGAAAATCACGTTTTAAGGAAATCCCGCATCGTGCGAAATTATCTTGTTTTTCCTAAACAACACGTTGTAAGTCGAAAAGCTTTCATGTTGCGTGTATGTCTAAGTGTGTAGCCTCAAAAGAGAAGGCACAGGACAGTTTTCTCTCGAAAGGATATGTAAGAATACCACTTCATAAGGAAATACAGTTTTGCAGAGTAAAGACATATACGTACGCATTGGAAACTCTTTACGAGAAGAAATAACGCATAGTACAAAATTAGATTGTATCTCCAAAACTACATGTTGTATCTCGAAAAGAATTGTTGTGGCGTGTACGTCTTAACATGTAGCATCTAAAGAGAACCAAAAGGAGAATTTTCTTTCGTCAAAATTTTTCAGAAAATCACGTTTTAAGGAAATACCGCATCGTGCGAAATTATCTTGTTTTTCCTAAACAACACGTTGTAAGTCGAAAGGCTTTCATGTTGCGTGTATGTCTAAGTGTGTAGCCTCAAAAGAGAAGGCACAGGACAGTTTTCTCTCGAAAGGATATGTAAGAATACCACTTCATAAGGAAATACAGTTTTGCAGAGTAAAGACATATACGTACGCATTGGAAACTCTTTACGAGAAGAAATAACGCATAGTACAAAATTAGCTTGTATCTCCAAAACTACATGTTGTATCTCGAAAAGAATTGTTGTGGCGTGTACGTCTTAACATGTAGCATCTAAAGAGAACCAAAAGGAGAATTTTCTTTCGTCAAAATTTTTCAGAAAATCACGTTTTAAGGAAATCCCGCATCATGCGAAATTATCTTGTTTTTCCTAAATAACACGTTGTAAGTCGAAAGGCTTTCATGTTGCGTGTATGTCTAAGTGTGTAGCCTCAAAAGAGAAGGCACAGGACAGTTTTCTCTCGAAAGGATATGTAAGAATACCACTTCATAAGGAAATACAGTTTTGCAGAGTAAAGACATATACGTACGCATTGGAAACTCTTTACGAGAAGAAATAACGCATAGTACAAAATTAGCTTGTATCTCCAAAACTACATGTTGTATCTCGAAAAGAATTGTTGTGGCGTGTACGTCTTAACATGTAGCATCTAAAGAGAACCAAAAGGAGAATTTTCTTTCGTCAAAATTTTTCAGAAAATCACGTTTTAAGGAAATCCCGCATCGTGCGAAATTATCTTGTTTTTCCTAAACAACACGTTGTAAGTCGAAAAGCTTTCATGTTGCGTGTATGTCTAAGTGTGTAGCCTCAAAAGAGAAGGCACAGGACAGTTTTCTCTCGAAAGGATATGTAAGAATACCACTTCATAAGGAAATACAGTTTTGCAGAGTAAAGACATATACGTACGCATTAGAAACTCTTTACGAGAAGAAATAACGCATAGTACAAAATTAGCTTGTATCTCCAAAACTACATGTTGTATCTCGAAAAGAATTGTTGTGGCATGTACGTCTTAACATGTAGCATCTAAAGAGAACCAAAAGGAGAATTTTCTTTCGTCAAAATTTTTCAGAAAATCACGTTTTAAGGAAATCCCGCATCGTGCGAAATTATCTTGTTTTTCCTAAACAACACGTTGTAAGTCGAAAAGCTTTCATGTTGCGTGTATGTCTAAGTGTGTAGCCTCAAAAGAGAAGGCACAGGACAGTTTTCTCTCGAAAGGATATGTAAGAATACCACTTCATAAGGAAATACAGTTTTGCAGAGTAAAGACATATACGTACGCATTGGAAACTCTTTACGAGAAGAAATAACGCATAGTACAAAATTAGCTTGTATCTCCAAAACTACACGTTGTATCTCGAAAAGAATTGTTGTGGCGTGTACGTCTTAACATGTAGCATCTAAAGAGAACCAAAAGGAGAATTTTCTTTCGTCAAAATTTTTCAGAAAATCACGTTTTAAGGAAATCCCGCATCGTGCGAAATTATCTTGTTTTTCCTAAACAACACGTTGTAAGTCGAAAGGCTTTCATGTTGCGTGTATGTCTAAGTGTGTAGCCTCAAAAGAGAAGGCACAGGACAGTTTTCTCTCGAAAGGATATGTAAGAATACCACTTCATAAGGAAATACAGTTTTGCAGAGTAAAGACATATACGTACGCATTGGAAACTCTTTACGAGAAGAAATAACGCATAGTACGAAATTAGCTTGTATCTCCAAAACTACATGTTGTATCTCGAAAAGAATTGTTGTGGCGTGTACGTCTTAACATGTAGCATCTAAAGAGAACCAAAACGAGAATTTTCTTTCGTCAAAATTTTTCAGAAAATCACGTTTTAAGGAAATCCCGCATGGTGCGAAATTATCTTGTTTTTCCTAAACAACACGTTGTAAGTCGAAAAGCTTTCATGTTGCGTGTATGTCTAAGTGTGTAGCCTCAAAAGAGAAGGCACAGGACAGTTTTCTCTCGAAAGGATATGTAAGAATACCACTTCATAAGGAAATACAGTTTTGCAGAGTAAAGACATATACGTACGCATTGGAAACTCTTTACGAGAAGAAATAACGCATAGTACAAAATTAGCTTGTATCTCCAAAACTACACGTTGTATCTCGAAAAGAATTGTTGTGGCGTGTACGTCTTAACATGTAGCATCTAAAGAGAACCAAAAGGAGAATTTTCTTTCGTCAAAATTTTTCAGAATATCACGTTTTAAGGAAATCCCGCATCGTGCGAAATTATCTTGTTTTTCCTAAACAACACGTTGTAAGTCGAAAAGCTTTCATGTTGCGTGTATGTCTAAGTGTGTAGCTTCAAAAGAGAAGGCACAGGACAGTTTTCTCTCGAAAGGATATGTAAGAATACCACTTCATAAGGAAATACAGTTTTGCAGAGTAAAGACATATACGTACGCATTGGAAACTCTTTACGAGAAGAAATAACGCATAGTAAAAAATTAGCTTGTATCTCCAAAACTACATGTTGTATCTCGAAAAGAATTGTTGTGGCGTGTACGTCTTAACATGTAGCATCTAAAGAGAACCAAAATGAGAATTTTCTTTCGTCAAAATTTTTCAGAAAATCACGTTTTAAGGAAATCCCGCATCGTGCGAAATTATCTTGTTTTCCCTAAACAACACGTTGTAAGTCGAAAAGCTTTCATGTTGCGTGTATGTCTAAGTGTGTAGCCTCAAAAGAGAAGGCACAGGACAGTTTTCTCTCGAAAGGATATGTAAGAATACCACTTCATAAGGAAATACAGTTTTGCAGAGTAAAGACATATACGTACGCATTGGAAACTCTTTACGAGAAGAAATAACGCATAGTACAAAATTAGCTTGTATCTCCAAAACTACATGTTGTATCTCGAAAAGAATTGTTGTGGCATGTACGTCTTAACATGTAGCATCTAAAGAGAACCAAAAGGAGAATTTTCTTTCGTCAAAATTTTTCAGAAGATCACGTTTTAAGGAAATCCCGCATCGTGCGAAATTATCTTGTTTTTCCTAAACAACACGTTGTAAGTCGAAAAGCTTTCATGTTGCGTGTATGTCTAAGTGTGTAGCCTCAAAAGAGAAGGCACAGGACAGTTTTCTCTCGAAAGGATATGTAAGAATACCACTTCATAAGGAAATACAGTTTTGCAGAGTAAAGACATATACGTACGCATTGGAAACTCTTTACGAGAAGAAATAACGCATAGTACAAAATTAGCTTGTATCTCCAAAACTACATGTTGTATCTCGAAAAGAATTGTTGTGGCATGTACGTCTTAACATGTAGCATCTAAAGAGAACCAAAAGGAGAATTTTCTTTCGTCAAAAATTTTCAGAAAATCACGTTTTAAGGAAATCCCGCATCGTGCGAAATTATCTTGTTTTTCCTAAACAACACGTTGTAAGTCGAAAAGCTTTCATGTTGCGTGTATGTCTAAGTGTGTAGCCTCAAAAGAGAAGGCACAGGACAGTTTTCTCTCGAAAGGATATGTAAGAATACCACTTCATAAGGAAATACAGTTTTGCAGAGTAAAGACATATACATACGCATTGGAAACTCTTTACGAGAAGAAATAACGCATAGTACGAAATTAGCTTGTATCTCCAAAACTACATGTTGTATCTCGAAAAGAATTGTTGTGGCGTGTACGTCTTAACATGTAGCATCTAAAGAGAACCAAAAGGAGAATTTTCTTTCGTCAAAATTTTTCAGAAAATCACGTTTTAAGGAAATCCCGCATCGTGCGAAATTATCTTGTTTTTCCTAAACAACACGTTGTAAGTCGAAAAGCTTTCATGTTGCGTGTATGTCTAAGTGTGTAGCCTCAAAAGAGAAGGCACAGGACAGTTTTCTCTCGAAAGGATATGTAAGAATACCACTTCATAAGGAAATACAGTTTTGCAGAGTAAAGACATATACGTACGCATTGGAAACTCTTTACGAGAAGAAATAACGCATAGTACGAAATTAGCTTGTATCTCCAAAACTACATGTTGTATCTCGAAAAGAATTGTTGTGGCGTGTACGTCTTAACATGTAGCATCTAAAGAGAACCAAAAGGAGAATTTTCTTTCGTCAAAAATATTCAGAAAATCACGTTTTAAGGAAATCCCGCATCGTGCGAAATTATCTTGTTTTTCCTAAACAACACGTTGTAAGTCGAAAAGCTTTCATGTTGCGTGTATGTCTAAGTGTGTAGCCTCAAAAGAGAAGGCACAGGACAGTTTTCTCTCGAAAGGATATGTAAGAATACCACTTCATAAGGAAATACAGTTTTGCAGAGTAAAGACATATACGTAGGCATTGGAAACTCTTTATGAGAAGAAATAACGCATAGTACAAAATTAGCTTGTATCTCCAAAACTACATGTTGTATCTCGAAAAGAATTGTTGTGGCGTGTACGTCTTAACATGTAGCATCTAAAGAGAACCAAAAGGAGAATTTTCTTTCGTCAAAATTTTTCAGAAAATCACGTTTTAAGGAAATCCCGCATCGTGCGAAATTATCTTGTTTTTCCTAAACAACACGTTGTAAGTCGAAAAGCTTTCATGTTGCGTGTATGTCTAAGTGTGTAGCCTCAAAAGAGAAGGCACAGGACAGTTTTCTCTCGAAAGGATATGTAAGAATACCACTTCATAAGGAAATACAGTTTTGCAGAGTAAAGACATATACGTACGCATTGGAAACTCTTTACGAGAAGAAATAACGCATAGTACAAAATTAGCTTGTATCTCCCAAAACTACATGTTGTATCTCGAAAAGAATTGTTGTGGCGTTTACGACTTAACATGTAGCATCTAAAGAGAACCAAAAGGAGAATTTTCTTTCGTCAAAATTTTTCAGAAAATCACGTTTTAAGGAAATCCCGCATCGTGCGAAATTATCTTGTTTTTCCTAAACAACACGTTGTAAGTCGAAAAGCTTTCATGTTGCGTGTATGTCTAAGTGTGTAGCCTCAAAAGAGAAGGCACAGGACAGTTTTCTCTCGAAAGGATATGTAAGAATACCACTTCATAAGGAAATACAGTTTTGCAGAGTAAAGACATATACGTACGCATTGGAAACTCTTTACGAGAAGAAATAACGCATAGTACAAAATTAGATTGTATCTCCAAAACTACATGTTGTATCTCGAAAAGAATTGTTGTGGCGTGTACGTCTTAACATGTAGCATCTAAAGAGAACCAAAAGGAGAATTTTCTTTCGTCAAAATTTTTCAGAAAATCACGTTTTAAGGAAATCCCGCATCGTGCGAAATTATCTTGTTTTTCCTAAACAACACGTTGTAAGTCGAAAGGCTTTCATGTTGCGTGTATGTCTAAGTGTGTAGCCTCAAAAGAGAAGGCACAGGACAGTTTTCTCTCGAAAGGATATGTAAGAATACCACTTCATAAGGAAATACAGTTTTGCAGAGTAAAGACATATACGTACGCATTGGAAACTCTTTACGAGAAGAAATAACGCATAGTACAAAATTAGCTTGTATCTCCAAAACTACATGTTGTATCTCGAAAAGAATTGTTGTGGCGTGTACGTCTTAACATGTAGCATCTAAAGAGAACCAAAAGGAGAATTTTCTTTCGTCAAAATTTTTCAGAAAATCACGTTTTAAGGAAATCCCGCATCGTGCGAAATTATCTTGTTTTTCCTAAATAACACGTTGTAAGTCGAAAGGCTTTCATGTTGCGTGTATGTCTAAGTGTGTAGCCTCAAAAGAGAAGGCACAGGACAGTTTTCTCTCGAAAGGATATGTAAGAATACCACTTCATAAGGAAATACAGTTTTGCAGAGTAAAGACATATACGTACGCATTGGAAACTCTTTACGAGAAGAAATAACGCATAGTACAAAATTAGCTTGTATCTCCAAAACTACATGTTGTATCTCGAAAAGAATTGTTGTGGCATGTACGTCTTAACATGTAGCATCTAAAGAGAACCAAAAGGAGAATTTTCTTTCGTCAAAATTTTTCAGAAAATCACGTTTTAAGGAAATCCCGCATCGTGCGAAATTATCTTGTTTTTCCTAAACAACACGTTGTAAGTCGAAAAGCTTTCATGTTGCGTGTATGTCTAAGTGTGTAGCCTCAAAAGAGAAGGCACAGGACAGTTTTCTCTCGAAAGGATATGTAAGAATACCACTTCATAAGGAAATACAGTTTTGCAGAGTAAAGACATATACGTACGCATTAGAAACTCTTTACGAGAAGAAATAACGCATAGTACAAAATTAGCTTGTATCTCCAAAACTACATGTTGTATCTCGAAAAGAATTGTTGTGGCATGTACGTCTTAACATGTAGCATCTAAAGAGAACCAAAAGGAGAATTTTCTTTCGTCAAAATTTTTCAGAAAATCACGTTTTAAGGAAATCCCGCATCGTGCGAAATTATCTTGTTTTTCCTAAACAACACGTTGTAAGTCGAAAAGCTTTCATGTTGCGTGTATGTCTAAGTGTGTAGCCTCAAAAGAGAAGGCACAGGACAGTTTTCTCTCGAAAGGATATGTAAGAATACCACTTCATAAGGAAATACAGTTTTGCAGAGTAAAGACATATACTTACGCATTGGAAACTCTTTACGAGAAGAAATAACGCATAGTACAAAATTAGCTTGTATCTCCAAAACTACACGTTGTATCTCGAAAAGAATTGTTGTGGCGTGTACGTCTTAACATGTAGCATCTAAAGAGAACCAAAAGGAGAATTTTCTTTCGTCAAAATTTTTCAGAAAATCACGTTTTAAGGAAATCCCGCATCGTGCGAAATTATCTTGTTTTTCCTAAACAACACGTTGTAAGTCGAAAGGCTTTCATGTTGCGTGTATGTCTAAGTGTGTAGCCTCAAAAGAGAAGGCACAGGACAGTTTTCTCTCGAAAGGATATGTAAGAATACCACTTCATAAGGAAATACAGTTTTGCAGAGTAAAGACATATACGTACGCATTGGAAACTCTTTACGAGAAGAAATAACGCATAGTACGAAATTAGCTTGTATCTCCAAAACTACATGTTGTATCTCGAAAAGAATTGTTGTGGCGTGTACGTCTTAACATGTAGCATCTAAAGAGAACCAAAACGAGAATTTTCTTTCGTCAAAATTTTTCAGAAAATCACGTTTTAAGGAAATCCCGCATGGTGCGAAATTATCTTGTTTTTCCTAAACAACACGTTGTAAGTCGAAAAGCTTTCATGTTGCGTGTATGTCTAAGTGTGTAGCCTCAAAAGAGAAGGCACAGGACAGTTTTCTCTCGAAAGGATATGTAAGAATACCACTTCATAAGGAAATACAGTTTTGCAGAGTAAAGACATATACGTACGCATTGGAAACTCTTTACGAGAAGAAATAACGCATAGTACAAAATTAGCTTGTATCTCCAAAACTACACGTTGTATCTCGAAAAGAATTGTTGTGGCGTGTACGTCTTAACATGTAGCATCTAAAGAGAACCAAAAGGAGAATTTTCTTTCGTCAAAATTTTTCAGAAAATCACGTTTTAAGGAAATCCCGCATCGTGCGAAATTATCTTGTTTTTCCTAAACAACACGTTGTAAGTCGAAAAGCTTTCATGTTGCGTGTATGTCTAAGTGTGTAGCTTCAAAAGAGAAGGCACAGGACAGTTTTCTCTCGAAAGGATATGTAAGAATACCACTTCATAAGGAAATACAGTTTTGCAGAGTAAAGACATATACGTACGCATTGGAAACTCTTTACGAGAAGAAATAACGCATAGTACAAAATTAGCTTGTATCTCCAAAACTACATGTTGTATCTCGAAAAGAATTGTTGTGGCGTGTACGTCTTAACATGTAGCATCTAAAGAGAACCAAAAGGAGAATTTTCTTTCGTCAAAATTTTTCAGAAAATCACGTTTTAAGGAAATCCCGCATCGTGCGAAATTATCTTGTTTTTCCTAAAGAACACGTTGTAAGTCGAAAAGCTTTCATGTTGCGTGTATGTCTAAGTGTGTAGCCTCAAAAGAGAAGGCACAGGACAGTTTTCTCTCGAAAGGATATGTAAGAATACCACTTCATAAGGAAATACAGTTTTGCAGAGTAAAGACATATACGTACGCATTGGAAACTCTTTACGAGAAGAAATAACGCATAGTACAAAATTAGCTTGTATCTCCAAAACTACATGTTGTATCTCGAAAAGAATTGTTGTGGCATGTACGTCTTAACATGTAGCATCTAAAGAGAACCAAAAGGAGAATTTTCTTTCGTCAAAATTTTTCAGAAAATCACGTTTTAAGGAAATCCCGCATCGTGCGAAATTATCTTGTTTTTCCTAAACAACACGTTGTAAGTCGAAAAGCTTTCATGTTGCGTGTATGTCTAAGTGTGTAGCCTCAAAAGAGAAGGCACAGGACAGTTTTCTCTCGAAAGGATATGTAAGAATACCACTTCATAAGGAAATACAGTTTTGCAGAGTAAAGACATATACATACGCATTGGAAACTTTTTACGAGAAGAAATAACGCATAGTACGAAATTAGCTTGTATCTCCAAAACTACATGTTGTATCTCGCAAAGAATTGTTGTGGCGTGTACGTCTTAACATGTAGCATCTAAAGAGAACCAAAAGGAGAATTTTCTTTCGTCAAAATTTTTCAGAAAATCACGTTTTAAGGAAATCCCGCATCGTGCGAAATTATCTTGTTTTTCCTAAACAACACGTTGTAAGTCGAAAAGCTTTCATGTTGCGTGTATGTCTAAGTGTGTAGCCTCAAAAGAGAAGGCACAGGACAGTTTTCTCTCGAAAGGATATGTAAGAATACCACTTCATAAGGAAATACAGTTTTGCAGAGTAAAGACATATACGTACGCATTGGAAACTCTTTACGAGAAGAAATAACGCATAGTACGAAATTAGCTTGTATCTCCAAAACTACATGTTGTATCTCGAAAAGAATTGTTGTGGCGTGTACGTCTTAACATGTAGCATCTAAAGAGAACCAAAAGGAGAATTTTCTTTCGTCAAAATTTTTCAGAAAATCACGTTTTAAGGAAATCCCGCATCGTGCGAAATTTTCTTGTTTTTCCTAAACAACACGTTGTAAGTCGAAAAGCTTTCATGTTGCGTGTATGTCTAAGTGTGTAGCCTCAAAAGAGAAGGCACAGGACAGTTTTCTCTCGAAAGGATATGTAAGAATACCACTTCATAAGGAAATACAGTTTTGCAGAGTAAAGACATATACGTAGGCATTGGAAACTCTTTATGAGAAGAAATAACGCATAGTACAAAATTAGCTTGTATCTCCAAAACTACATGTTGTATCTCGAAAAGAATTGTTGTGGCGTGTACGTCTTAACATGTAGCATCTAAAGAGAACCAAAAGGAGAATTTTCTTTCGTCAAAATTTTTCAGAAAATCACGTTTTAAGGAAATCCCGCATCGTGCGAAATTATCTTGTTTTTCCTAAACAACACGTTGTAAGTCGAAAAGCTTTCATGTTGCGTGTATGTCTAAGTGTGTAGCCTCAAAAGAGAAGGCACAGGACAGTTTTCTCTCGAAAGGATATGTAAGAATACCACTTCATAAGGAAATACAGTTTTGCAGAGTAAAGACATATACGTACGCATTGGAAACTCTTTACGAGAAGAAATAACGCATAGTACGAAATTAGCTTGTATCTCCAAAACTACATGTTGTATCTCGAAAAGAATTGTTGTGGCGTGTACGTCTTAACATGTAGCATCTAAAGAGAACCAAAAGGAGAATTTTCTTTCGTCAAAATTTTTCAGAAAATCACGTTTTAAGGAAATCCCGCATCGTGCGAAATTATCTTGTTTTTCCTAAACAACACGTTGTAAGTCGAAAAGCTTTCATGTTGCGTGTATGTCTAAGTGTGTAGCCTCAAAAGAGAAGGCACAGGACAGTTTTCTCTCGAAAGGATATGTAAGAATACCACTTCATAAGGAAATACAGTTTTGCAGAGTAAAGACATATACGTACGCATTGGAAACTCTTTACGAGAAGAAATAACGCATAGTACAAAATTAGATTGTATCTCCAAAACTACATGTTGTATCTCGAAAAGAATTGTTGTGGCGTGTACGTCTTAACATGTAGCATCTAAAGAGAACCAAAAGGAGAATTTTCTTTCGTCAAAATTTTTCAGAAAATCACGTTTTAAGGAAATCCCGCATCGTGCGAAATTATCTTGTTTTTCCTAAACAACACGTTGTAAGTCGAAAAGCTTTCATGTTGCGTGTATGTCTAAGTGTGTAGCCTCAAAAGAGAAGGCACAGGACAGTTTTCTCTCGAAAGGATATGTAAGAATACCACTTCATAAGGAAATACAGTTTTGCAGAGTAAAGACATATACGTAGGCATTGGAAACTCTTTATGAGAAGAAATAACGCATAGTACAAAATTAGCTTGTATCTCCAAAACTACATGTTGTATCTCGAAAAGAATTGTTGTGGCGTGTACGTCTTAACATGTAGCATCTAAAGAGAACCAAAAGGAGAAT
Source organism: Apodemus sylvaticus (assembly GCF_947179515.1). Taxonomy (NCBI): domain Eukaryota; kingdom Metazoa; phylum Chordata; class Mammalia; order Rodentia; family Muridae; genus Apodemus; species Apodemus sylvaticus. The sequence goes on from NW_026263145.1 coordinate 204,716, forward strand.
TTTCTTTCGTCAAAATTTTTCAGAAAAACACGTTTTAAGGAAATCCCGCATCGTGCGAAATTATCTTGTTTTTCCTAAACAACAAGTTGTAAGTCGAAAAGCTTTCATGTTGCGTGTATGTCTAAGTGTGTAGCCTCAAAAGAGAAGGCACAGGACAGTTTTCTCTCGAAAGGATATGTAAGAATACCACTTCATAAGGAAATACAGTTTTGCAGAGTAAAGACATATACGTACGCATTGGAAACTCTTTACAAGAAGAAATAACGCATAGTACGAAATTAGCTTGTATCTCCAAAACTACATGTTGTATCTCGAAAAGAATTGTTGTGGCGTGTACGTCTTAACATGTAGCATCTAAAGAGAACCAAAAGGAGAATTTTCTTTCGTCAAAATTTTTCAGAAAATCACGTTTTAAGGAAATCCCGCATCGTGCGAAATTATCTTGTTTTTCCTAAACAACACGTTGTAAGTCGAAAAGCTTTCATGTTGCGTGTATGTCTAAGTGTGTAGCCTCAAAAGAGAAGGCACAGGACAGTTTTCTCTCGAAAGGATATGTAAGAATACCACTTCATAAGGAAATACAGTTTTGCAGAGTAAAGACATATACGTAGGCATTGGAAACTCTTTATGAGAAGAAATAACGCATAGTACAAAATTAGCTTGTATCTCCAAAACTACATGTTGTATCTCGAAAAGAATTGTTGTGGCGTGTACGTCTTAACATGTAGCATCTAAAGAGAACCAAAAGGAGAATTTTCTTTCGTCAAAATTTTTCAGAAAATCACGTTTTAAGGAAATCCCGCATCGTGCGAAATTATCTTGTTTTTCCTAAACAACACGTTGTAAGTCGAAAAGCTTTCATGTTGCGTGTATGTCTAAGTGTGTAGCCTCAAAAGAGAAGGCACAGGACAGTTTTCTCTCGAAAGGATATGTAAGAATACCACTTCATAAGGAAATACAGTTTTGCAGAGTAAAGACATATACGTACGCATTGGAAACTCTTTACGAGAAGAAATAACGCATAGTACAAAATTAGCTTGTATCTCCAAAACTACATGTTGTATCTCGAAAAGAATTGTTGTGGCGTGTACGTCTTAACATGTAGCATCTAAAGAGAACCAAAAGGAGAATTTTCTTTCGTCAAAATTTTTCAGAAAATCACGTTTTAAGGAAATCCCGCATCGTGCGAAATTATCTTGTTTTTCCTAAACAACACGTTGTAAGTCGAAAAGCTTTCATGTTGCGTGTATGTCTAAGTGTGTAGCCTCAAAAGAGAAGGCACAGGACAGTTTTCTCTCGAAAGGATATGTAAGAATACCACTTCATAAGGAAATACAGTTTTGCAGAGTAAAGACATATACGTACGCATTGGAAACTCTTTACGAGAAGAAATAACGCATAGTACAAAATTAGATTGTATCTCCAAAACTACATGTTGTATCTCGAAAAGAATTGTTGTGGCGTGTACGTCTTAACATGTAGCATCTAAAGAGAACCAAAAGGAGAATTTTCTTTCGTCAAAATTTTTCAGAAAATCACGTTTTAAGGAAATCCCGCATCGTGCGAAATTATCTTGTTTTTCCTAAACAACACGTTGTAAGTCGAAAAGCTTTCATGTTGCGTGTATGTCTAAGTGTGTAGCCTCAAAAGAGAAGGCACAGGACAGTTTTCTCTCGAAAGGATATGTAAGAATACCACTTCATAAGGAAATACAGTTTTGCAGAGTAAAGACATATACGTAGGCATTGGAAACTCTTTATGAGAAGAAATAACGCATAGTACAAAATTAGCTTGTATCTCCAAAACTACATGTTGTATCTCGAAAAGAATTGTTGTGGCGTGTACGTCTTAACATGTAGCATCTAAAGAGAACCAAAAGGAGAATTTTCTTTCGTCAAAATTTTTCAGAAAAACACGTTTTAAGGAAATCCCGCATCGTGCGAAATTATCTTGTTTTTCCTAAACAACACGTTGTAAGTCGAAAAGCTTTCATGTTGCGTGTATGTCTAAGTGTGTAGCCTCAAAAGAGAAGGCACAGGACAGTTTTCTCTCGAAAGGATATGTAAGAATACCACTTCATAAGGAAATACAGTTTTGCAGAGTAAAGACATATACGTACGCATTGGAAACTCTTTACGAGAAGAAATAACGCATAGTACAAAATTAGCTTGTATCTCCAAAACTACATGTTGTATCTCGAAAAGAATTGTTGTGGCGTGTACGTCTTAACATGTAGCATCTAAAGAGAACCAAAAGGAGAATTTTCTTTCGTCAAAATTTTTCAGAAAATCACGTTTTAAGGAAATCCCGCATCGTGCGAAATTATCTTGTTTTTCCTAAACAACACGTTGTAAGTCGAAAAGCTTTCATGTTGCGTGTATGTCTAAGTGTGTAGCCTCAAAAGAGAAGGCACAGGACAGTTTTCTCTCGAAAGGATATGTAAGAATACCACTTCATAAGGAAATACAGTTTTGCAGAGTAAAGACATATACGTAGGCATTGGAAACTCTTTACGAGAAGAAATAACGCATAGTACAAAATTAGATTGTATCTCCAAAACTACATGTTGTATCTCGAAAAGAATTGTTGTGGCGTGTACGTCTTAACATGTAGCATCTAAAGAGAACCAAAAGGAGAATTTTCTTTCTTCAAAATTTTTCAGAAAATCACGTTTTAAGGAAATCCCGCATCGTGCGAAATTATCTTGTTTTTCCTAAACAACACGTTGTAAGTCGAAAGGCTTTCATGTTGCGTGTATGTCTAAGTGTGTAGCCTCAAAAGAGAAGGCACAGGACAGTTTTCTCTCGAAAGGATATGTAAGAATACCACTTCATAAGGAAATACAGTTTTGCAGAGTAAAGACATATACGTACGCATTGGAAACTCTTTACGAGAAGAAATAACGCATAGTACAAAATTAGCTTGTATCTCCAAAACTACATGTTGTATCTCGAAAAGAATTGTTGTGGCGTGTACGTCTTAACATGTAGCATCTAAAGAGAACCAAAAGGAGAATTTTCTTTCGTCAAAATTTTTCAGAAAATCACGTTTTAAGGAAATCCCGCATCGTGCGAAATTATCTTGTTTTTCCTAAACAACACGTTGTAAGTCGAAAAGCTTTCATGTTGCGTGTATGTCTAAGTGTGTAGCCTCAAAAGAGAAGGCACAGGACAGTTTTCTCTCGAAAGGATATGTAAGAATACCACTTCATAAGGAAATACAGTTTTGCAGAGTAAAGACATATACGTACGCATTGGAAACTCTTTACGAGAAGAAATAACGCATAGTACAAAATTAGCTTGTATCTCCAAAACTACACGTTGTATCTCGAAAAGAATTGTTGTGGCGTGTACGTCTTAACATGTAGCATCTAAAGAGAACCAAAAGGAGAATTTTCTTTCGTGAAAATTTTTCAGAAAATCACGTTTTAAGGAAATCCCGCATCGTGCGAAATTATCTTGTTTTTCCTAAACAACACGTTGTAAGTCGAAAAGCTTTCATGTTGCGTGTATGTCTAAGTGTGTAGCCTCAAAAGAGAAGGCACAGGACAGTTTTCTCTCGAAAGGATATGTAAGAATACCACTTCATAAGGAAATACAGTTTTGCAGAGTAAAGACATATACGTACGCATTGGAAACTCTTTACGAGAAGAAATAACGCATAGTACAAAATTAGCTTGTATCTCCAAAACTACATGTTGTATCTCGAAAAGAATTGTTGTGGCATGTACGTCTTAACATGTAGCATCTGAAGAGAACCAAAAGGAGAATTTTCTTTCGTCAAAATTTTTCAGAAAATCACGTTTTAAGGAAATCCCGCATCGTGCGAAATTATCTTGTTTTTCCTAAACAACACGTTGTAAGTCGAAAAGCTTTCATGTTGCGTGTATGTCTAAGTGTGTAGCCTCAAAAGAGAAGGCACAGGACAGTTTTCTCTCGAAAGGATATGTAAGAATACCACTTCATAAGGAAATACAGTTTTGCAGAGTAAAGACATATACGTACGCATTGGAAACTCTTTACGAGAAGAAATAACGCATAGTACAAAATTAGCTTGTATCTCCAAAACTACACGTTGTATCTCGAAAAGAATTGTTGTGGCGTGTACGTCTTAACATGTAGCATCTAAAGAGAACCAAAAGGAGAATTTTCTTTCGTCAAAATTTTTCAGAAAATCACGTTTTAAGGAAATCCCGCATCGTGCGAAATTATCTTGTTTTTCCTAAACAACACTTTGTAAGTCGAAAGGCTTTCATGTTGCGTGTATGTCTAAGTGTGTAGCCTCAAAAGAGAAGGCACAGGACAGTTTTCTCTCAAAGGATATGTAAGAATACCACTTCATAAGGAAATACAGTTTTGCAGAGTAAAGACATATACGTACGCATTGGAAACTCTTTACGAGAAGAAATAACGCATAGTACGAAATTAGCTTGTATCTCCAAAACTACATGTTGTATCTCGAAAAGAATTGTTGTGGCGTGTACGTCTTAACATGTAGCATCTAAAGAGAACCAAAACGAGAATTTTCTTTCGTCAAAATTTTTCAGAAAATCACGTTTTAAGGAAATCCCGCATCGTGCGAAATTATCTTGTTTTTCCTAAACAACACGTTGTAAGTCGAAAAGCTTTCATGTTGCGTGTATGTCTAAGTGTGTAGCCTCAAAAGAGAAGGCACAGGACAGTTTTCTCTCGAAAGGATATGTAAGAATACCACTTCATAAGGAAATACAGTTTTGCAGAGTAAAGACATATACGTACGCATTGGAAACTCTTTACGAGAAGAAATAACGCATAGTACAAAATTAGCTTGTATCTCCAAAACTACACGTTGTATCTCGAAAAGAATTGTTGTGGCGTGTACGTCTTAACATGTAGCATCTAAAGAGAACCAAAAGGAGAATTTTCTTTCGTCAAAATTTTTCAGAAAATCACGTTTTAAGGAAATCCCGCATCGTGCGAAATTATCTTGTTTTTCCTAAACAACACGTTGTAAGTCGAAAAGCTTTCATGTTGCGTGTATGTCTAAGTGTGTAGCTTCAAAAGAGAAGGCACAGGACAGTTTTCTCTCGAAAGGATATGTAAGAATACCACTTCATAAGGAAATACAGTTTTGCAGAGTAAAGACATATACGTACGCATTGGAAACTCTTTACGAGAAGAAATAACGCATAGTACAAAATTAGCTTGTATCTCCAAAACTACATGTTGTATCTCGAAAAGAATTGTTGTGGCGTGTACGTCTTAACATGTAGCATCTAAAGAGAACCAAAAGGAGAATTTTCTTTCGTCAAAATTTTTCAGAAAATCACGTTTTAAGGAAATCCCGCATCGTGCGAAATTATCTTGTTTTTCCTAAACAACACGTTGTAAGTCGAAAAGCTTTCATGTTGCGTGTATGTCTAAGTGTGTAGCCTCAAAGAGAAGGCACAGGACAGTTTTCTCTCGAAAGGATATGTAAGAATACCACTTCTTAAGGAAATACAGTTTTGCAGAGTAAAGACATATACGTACGCATTGGAAACTCTTTACGAGAAGAAATAACGCATAGTACAAAATTAGCTTGTATCTCCAAAACTACATGTTGTATCTCGAAAAGAATTGTTGTGGCATGTACGTCTTAACATGTAGCATCTAAAGAGAACCAAAAGGAGAATTTTCTTTCGTCAAAATTTTTCAGAAAATCACGTTTTAAGGAAATCCCGCATCGTGCGAAATTATCTTGTTTTTCCTAAACAACACGTTGTAAGTCGAAAAGCTTTCATGTTGCGTGTATGTCTAAGTGTGTAGCCTCAAAAGAGAAGGCACAGGACAGTTTTCTCTCGAAAGGATATGTAAGAATACCACTTCATAAGGAAATACAGTTTTGCAGAGTAAAGACATATACATACGCATTGGAAACTCTTTACGAGAAGAAATAACGCATAGTACGAAATTAGCTTGTATCTCCAAAACTACATGTTGTATCTCGAAAAGAATTGTTGTGGCGTGTACGTCTTAACATGTAGCATCTAAAGAGAACCAAAAGGAGAATTTTCTTTCGTCAAAATTTTTCAGAAAATCACGTTTTAAGGAAATCCCGCATCGTGCGAAATTATCTTGTTTTTCCTAAACAACACGTTGTAAGTCGAAAAGCTTTCATGTTGCGTGTATGTCTAAGTGTGTAGCCTCAAAAGAGAAGGCACAGGACAGTTTTCTCTCGAAAGGATATGTAAGAATACCACTTCATAAGGAAATACAGTTTTGCAGAGTAAAGACATATACGTACGCATTGGAAACTCTTTACGAGAAGAAATAACGCATAGTACGAAATTAGCTTGTATCTCCAAACTACATGTTGTATCTCGAAAAGAATTGTTGTGGCGTGTACGTCTTAACATGTAGCATCTAAAGAGAACCAAAAGGAGAATTTTCTTTCGTCAAAATTTTTCAGAAAAACACGTTTTAAGGAAATCCCGCATCGTGCGAAATTATCTTGTTTTTCCTAAACAACACGTTGTAAGTCGAAAAGCTTTCATGTTGCGTGTATGTCTAAGTGTGTAGCCTCAAAAGAGAAGGCACAGGACAGTTTTCTCTCGAAAGGATATGTAAGAATACCACTTCATAAGGAAATACAGTTTTGCAGAGTAAAGACATATACGTAGGCATTGGAAACTCTTTATGAGAAGAAATAACGCATAGTACAAAATTAGCTTGTATCTCCAAAACTACATGTTGTATCTCGAAAAGAATTGTTGTGGCGTGTACGTCTTAACATGTAGCATCTAAAGAGAACCAAAAGGAGAATTTTCTTTCGTCAAAATTTTTCAGAAAATCACGTTTTAAGGAAATCCCGCATCGTGCGAAATTATCTTGTTTTTCCTAAACAACACGTTGTAAGTCGAAAAGCTTTCATGTTGCGTGTATGTCTAAGTGTGTAGCTTCAAAAGAGAAGGCACAGGACAGTTTTCTCTCGAAAGGATATGTAAGAATACCACTTCATAAGGAAATACAGTTTTGCAGAGTAAAGACATATACGTACGCATTGGAAACTCTTTACGAGAAGAAATAACGCATAGTACAAAATTAGCTTGTATCTCCAAAACTACATGTTGTATCTCGAAAAGAATTGTTGTGGCGTGTACGTCTTAACATGTAGCATCTAAAGAGAACCAAAAGGAGAATTTTCTTTCGTCAAAATTTTTCAGAAAATCACGTTTTAAGGAAATCCCGCATCGTGCGAAATTATCTTGTTTTTCCTAAACAACACGTTGTAAGTCGAAAAGCTTTCATGTTGCGTGTATGTCTAAGTGTGTAGCCTCAAAAGAGAAGGCACAGGACAGTTTTCTCTCGAAAGGATATGTAAGAATACCACTTCTTAAGGAAATACAGTTTTGCAGAGTAAAGACATATACGTACGCATTGGAAACTCTTTACGAGAAGAAATAACGCATAGTACAAAATTAGCTTGTATCTCCAAAACTACATGTTGTATCTCGAAAAGAATTGTTGTGGCATGTACGTCTTAACATGTAGCATCTAAAGAGAACCAAAAGGAGAATTTTCTTTCGTCAAAATTTTTCAGAAAATCACGTTTTAAGGAAATCCCGCATCGTGCGAAATTATCTTGTTTTTCCTAAACAACACGTTGTAAGTCGAAAAGCTTTCATGTTGCGTGTATGTCTAAGTGTGTAGCCTCAAAAGAGAAGGCACAGGACAGTTTTCTCTCGAAAGGATATGTAAGAATACCACTTCATAAGGAAATACAGTTTTGCAGAGTAAAGACATATACATACGCATTGGAAACTCTTTACGAGAAGAAATAACGCATAGTACGAAATTAGCTTGTATCTCCAAAACTACATGTTGTATCTCGAAAAGAATTGTTGTGGCGTGTACGTCTTAACATGTAGCATCTAAAGAGAACCAAAAGGAGAATTTTCTTTCGTCAAAATTTTTCAGAAAATCACGTTTTAAGGAAATCCCGCATCGTGCGAAATTATCTTGTTTTTCCTAAACAACACGTTGTAAGTCGAAAAGCTTTCATGTTGCGTGTATGTCTAAGTGTGTAGCCTCAAAAGAGAAGGCACAGGACAGTTTTCTCTCGAAAGGATATGTAAGAATACCACTTCATAAGGAAATACAGTTTTGCAGAGTAAAGACATATACGTACGCATTGGAAACTCTTTACGAGAAGAAATAACGCATAGTACGAAATTAGCTTGTATCTCCAAACTACATGTTGTATCTCGAAAAGAATTGTTGTGGCGTGTACGTCTTAACATGTAGCATCTAAAGAGAACCAAAAGGAGAATTTTCTTTCGTCAAAATTTTTCAGAAAATCACGTTTTAAGGAAATCCCGCATCGTGCGAAATTATCTTGTTTTTCCTAAACAACACGTTGTAAGTCGAAAAGCTTTCATGTTGCGTGTATGTCTAAGTGTGTAGCCTCAAAAGAGAAGGCACAGGACAGTTTTCTCTCGAAAGGATATGTAAGAATACCACTTCATAAGGAAATACAGTTTTGCAGAGTAAAGACATATACGTAGGCATTGGAAACTCTTTATGAGAAGAAATAACGCATAGTACAAAATTAGCTTGTATCTCCAAAACTACATGTTGTATCTCGAAAAGAATTGTTGTGGCGTGTACGTCTTAACATGTAGCATCTAAAGAGAACCAAAAGGAGAATTTTCTTTCGTCAAAATTTTTCAGAAAATCACTTTTTAAGGAAATCCCGCATCGTGCGAAATTATCTTGTTTTTCCTAAACAACACGTTGTAAGTCGAAAAGCTTTCATGTTGCGTGTATGTCTAAGTGTGTAGCCTCAAAAGAGAAGGCACAGGACAGTTTTCTCTCGAAAGGATATGTAAGAATACCACTTCATAAGGAAATACAGTTTTGCAGAGTAAAGACATATACGTAGGCATTGGAAACTCTTTATGAGAAGAAATAATGCATAGTACAAAATTAGCTTGTATCTCCAAAACTACATGTTGTATCTCGAAAAGAATTGTTGTGGCGTGTACGTCTTAACATGTAGCATCTAAAGAGAACCAAAAGGAGAATTTTCTTTCGTCAAAATTTTTCAGAAAATCACGTTTTAAGGAAATCCCGCATCGTGCGAAATTATCTTGTTTTTCCTAAACAACACGTTGTAAGTCGAAAAGCTTTCATGTTGCGTGTATGTCTAAGTGTGTAGCCTCAAAAGAGAAGGCACAGGACAGTTTTCTCTCGAAAGGATATGTAAGAATACCACTTCATAAGGAAATACAGTTTTGCAGAGTAAAGACATATACGTACGCATTGGAAACTCTTTACGAGAAGAAATAACGCATAGTACAAAATTAGATTGTATCTCCAAAACTACATGTTGTATCTCGAAAAGAATTGTTGTGGCGTGTACGTCTTAACATGTAGCATCTAAAGAGAACCAAAAGGAGAATTTTCTTTCGTCAAAATTTTTCAGAAAATCACGTTTTAAGGAAATCCCGCATCGTGCGAAATTATCTTGTTTTTCCTAAACAACACGTTGTAAGTCGAAAAGCTTTCATGTTGCGTGTATGTCTAAGTGTGTAGCCTCAAAAGAGAAGGCACAGGACAGTTTTCTCTCGAAAGGATATGTAAGAATACCACTTCATAAGGAAATACAGTTTTGCAGAGTAAAGACATATACGTAGGCATTGGAAACTCTTTATGAGAAGAAATAACGCATAGTACAAAATTAGCTTGTATCTCCAAAACTACATGTTGTATCTCGAAAAGAATTGTTGTGGCGTGTACGTCTTAACATGTAGCATCTAAAGAGAACCAAAAGGAGAATTTTCTTTCGTCAAAATTTTTCAGAAAATCACGTTTTAAGGAAATCCCGCATCGTGCGAAATTATCTTGTTTTTCCTAAACAACACGTTGTAAGTCGAAAAGCTTTCATGTTGCGTGTATGTCTAAGTGTGTAGCCTCAAAAGAGAAGGCACAGGACAGTTTTCTCTCGAAAGGATATGTAAGAATACCACTTCATAAGGAAATACAGTTTTGCAGAGTAAAGACATATACGTACGCATTGGAAACTCTTTACGAGAAGAAATAACGCATAGGACAAAATTAGCTTGTATCTCCAAAACTACATGTTGTATCTCGAAAAGAATTGTTGTGGCGTGTACGTCTTAACATGTAGCATCTAAAGAGAACCAAAAGGAGAATTTTCTTTCGTCAAAATTTGTCAGAAAACCACGTTTTAAGGAAATCCTGCATCCTGCGAAATTATCTTGTTTTTCCTAAACAACATGTTGTAACTCGAAAAGCTTTGGTGTTGCGTATATGTCTAAGCGTGTAGCCTCAAAAGAGAACGCACAGGAGAGTTTTCTCCCGAAAGAATATGTAGGAATACCACGTTATAAGGAAATACAGTGTTGCAGAGTAAAGACAAATAAATACTTATTGGAAACACTTAAACTTTACGAGAAGAAATAAAACAAAGTACAAAATTAGCTTGTATATCCTAAACAACACGTTATAACTCGAAAGGATTAGGTGTTGCGTGTATGTCTAAGCATGTAGCCTCAAAAGACAATGCACAGGAGAGTTTTCTCTCGAAAGAATATGTAAGAATACCATGTTATAAGGAAACATATTGCTGCAGAGTAAAGACAAATACATACGTTTTGGAAACACATTATGAGAAGAAATAACGCATGGTACAAAATTAGCTTGTATCTCCGAAACAACACGTGGTAACTTAAAAAGATTTGGTGTGGCGTGCACATCTAAACGTGTAGCCTCAAAAGAGAACCCACAGTACAATTTTCTTTCGTCAAAATTCGTCAGAAAACCATGTTTTAAGGAAATCCCGCATCGTGCGAAATTATCTTGTTTTTCCTAATCAACACGTTGTAACTCGAAAGGCTTTGGTGGTGCGTGTATGTCTAAGCGTGTAGCCTCCAAAGAGAACGCACAGGATAGTTTTCTCTCGAAAGAATATGTACGAATACCACGTTAAAAGGAAATACAGTGTTGCAGAGTATAGAGAAATATGTACTTATTGGAAACACTTTAGGAGAAGAAATAACGCATCATGTAAAATTAGCTTGTATCTCCTAAACAACACGTTGTAACTCGACAAGATTTGGTGTGGCGTGTATGTCTATACGTGTAGCCTCAAAAGAGAACCCACAGGAGAGTTTTCTTTCGTCAAAATTTGTCAGAAAACCACGTTTAAGGAAATACAGCATCACGCGAAATTATCTTGTTTATCCTAAACATGTTGTAACTCGAAAAGCTTTGGTGGTGCGTGTATGTCTAAGCGTGTAACCTCAAAAGAGAACGCATAGGAGAGTTTTCTTCCGAAAGAATATGTAGGAATACCACGTTATAAGGAAATACAGTGTTGCAGAGTAAAGACAAATATATACTTATTGGAAACACTTAAGCTTTACGAGAAGAAATAACACATAGTACAAAATTAGCTTGTATCTCCTAAACAACACGTTATAACTCGAAAGGATTTGGTGTGGCGTGTACGTCTAAACGTGTAGTCTCAAAAGAGAACCCACAGGAGATTTTTCTTTCGTCAAAATTTGTCAGAAAACCACGTTTTAAGGAAATCCCGCATCATGCGAAATTATCTTGTTTTTCCTAAACAACACGTTGTAACTCGAAAAGCTTTGGTGTTGGGTGAATGTCTAAGCGTGTAGCCTCCAAAGAGAACGCACAGGAGAGTTTTCTCTCGAAAGAATATGTAAGAATATCACGTTATAAGGAAATACAGTGTGGCAGAGTAGAGGCAAGTACATACGTATTGTAAACACTTAAACTTTACGAGAAGAAATAATTCATCGTAAAAAAATTAGCTTGTATCTCCTAAACAACAAGTTGTAACTCAAAAAGATTTGGTGTGGCGTGTACGTCTATACGTGTAGCCTCAAAAGAGAACGCACAGGGGAGTTTTCTCCAGAAAGAATATGTAGGAATACCACGTTATAAGGAAATACAGTGTTGCAGAGTAAAGACAAATACATACTTATTGGAAACAGTTAAGCTTTACGAGAAGAAATAACACATAGTACAAAAGTAGCTTATATATCCTAAACAACACGTTATAACTCGATAGGATTTGGTGTGGCGTGTACATCTAAACGTGTAGCCTCAAAAGAGTACCCACAGGAGAATTTTCTTTCGTCAAAAGTTTTCAGAAAACCACGTTTTAAGGGAATCCCGCATCATGTGAAATTATCTTGTTTTTCCTAAACAACACGTTGTAACTCGAAAAGCTTTGGTGTTGCGTGAATGTCTAAGCGTGTAGCCTCCAAAGAGAACGCAGAGGAGAGTTTTCTCTCGAAAGAATATGTAAGAATACCACGTTATAAGGAAATACAGTGTGGCAGAGTAAAGACAAATACGTATGTAATGGAAGCACTTTATGAGAGAAATAACGCATCTTGCAAAATTAGCTTGTATGTCCTAAACAACACGTTGTAACTCGAAAAGGTTTGGTGTGGCGTGTACGTCTAAAAGTGTAGCCTCAAAAGAGAACCCACAGGAGAGTTTTCTTTCGTCAAAATTTGTCAGAAAACCACGTTTTAAGGAAATCCCGTATCGTGCGAAATTATCTTTTTTTCCTAATCAACACGTTGTAACTCGAAAAGCTTTGGTGGTGCGTGTATGTCTAAGCGTGTAGCCTCCAAAGAGAACGCACAGGATAGTTTTCTCTCGAAAGAATATGTAAGAATACCACGTTATAAGGAAATACAGTGTTGCAGAATTTAGACAAATATGTACTTATTGGAAACACTTTAGGAGAAGAAATAACACATCATGCAAAATTAGCTTGTATCTCCTAAACAACACGTTGTAACTCGACAAGATTTGGTGTGGCGTGTATGTCTAAACGTGTAGCCTCAAAAGAGAAACCACAGGAGACTTTTCTTTCGTCTAAATTTGTCAGAAAACCACGTTTTAAGGAAATACCTCATCGTGCGAAATTATCTTGTTTTTCCTAAACAACATGTAACTCGAAATGCTTTGGTGGTGCGTGTATGTCTAAGCGTGTAGCCTCAAAAGAGAATGCACAGGAGAGTTTTCTTCCGAAAGAATATGTAGGAATACAACGTTATAAGGAAATACAGTGTTGCAGAGTAAAGACAAATGCATACTTATTGGAAACACTTAAGCTTTAGGAGACGAAATAACACATAGTAAAATTTAGTTTGTATACCCTAAACAACACGTTATAACTCGAAAGGATTTGGTGTGGCGTGTACGTCTAAATGTGTAGCCTCAAAAGAGAACCCACAGGAGAATTTTCTTTCATCAAAATTTGTCAGAAAACCACGTTTAAAGAAATCCCGCATCATGCGAAATTATCTTGTTTTTCCTAAAAAACACGTTGTAACTCGAAAAGCTTTGGTGTTGCGTTAATGTCTAAGCATGTAGCCTCCAAAGAGATCACACAGGAGAGTTTTCTCTCGAAAGAATACATAACAATACCACGTTATAAGGAAATACAGTGTTGCAGAGTAGAGGCAAATATATACATATTGGAAAAACTTAAACTTTACGAGAAGAAATAATTCATCGTTAAAAAATTAGCTTGTATCTCCGAAACAACAAGTTGTAACTCAAAAAGATTTGGTGTGGCGTGTACGTCTAAACGTGTAGCCTCAAAAGAGAACGCACAGGAGAGTTTTCTCCTGAAAGAATATGTAGGAATACTACGTTATAAGGAAATACAGTGTTGCAGAGTAAAGACAAATACATACATATTGGAAACACTTAAGCTTTACGAGAAGAAATAACACATAGTACAAAATTAGCTTGTATATCCTAAACAACACGTTAGAACTCGGAAGGATTTGGTGTGGCGTGTACGTCTAAACATGAAGCCTCAAAAGAGAACCCACAGGAGAATTTTCTTTCGTCATAATTTGTCAGAAAACCACGTTTTAAGGAAATCCCGCATCATGCGAAATTATCTTGTTTTTCCTAAACAACACGTTGTACCTCGAAAAACTTTCGTGTTGCGTGAATGTCTAAGTGTGTAGCCTCCAAAGAGAACGCACAGGAGAGTTTTCTCTCGAAAGAATATGTAAGAATACCACGTTATAAGGAAATACAGTGTTGCAGAGTAGAGGCAAATACATACGTATTGGAAACACTTAACCTTTACGAGAAGATATAATTCATTTTAAAAAAATTAGCTTGTATCTCCTAAACAACAAGTTGCAACTCAAAAAGATTTGGTGTGGTGTGTACGTCTAAACGTTTAGCTTCAAAAGAGAACCCACAGAAGAATTTTCTTTCGTCAAAATTTGTCAGAAAACCACGTTTTAAGGAAATCCCGCATCGTGAGAAATTATCTTGTTCTTCCTAAACAACAAGTTGTAATTCGAAAAGCTTTGCTGTTGCGTGTATGTCTCAGCGTGTAGCCTCAAATGAGAACGCACAGGAGAGTTTTCTCTCGAAAAAATATGTAAGAATACCACGTTATAAGGAAATACAGTGTTGCAGAGTAAAGACAAATACTTATTGGAAAAACTTTATGAGAAGAAATAACGCATCATACAAAATTAGCTTGTATCTCCTAAACAAAACATTGTAACTCGAAAAGATTTGGTGTGGCGTGTACGTCTAAACGTGTAGCCTCAAAAGAGAACCCACAGGAGAATTTTTGTTCGTAAAATTTGTCAGAAATCCATGTTTTAAGGAAATCACTCATCGTGCGAAATTATCTTGTTTTTCCTAAACAACACGTTGTAACTCGAAAAGCTTTGATGTTGCGTGTATGTCTAAGCGTGTAGCCTCAAAAGAGAACGCACAGGAGAGTTTTCTCTCGAAAGAACATGTAAGAATACCACATTATAAGGAAATACAGTTTTGCAGAGTAAAGACAAATACGTATGTATTTGAAACACTTTTTGAGAAGAAATAACGCATCGTAAAAAATTAGTTTGTATCTCCTAAACAACACGTTGTAACTCAAAAAGATTTGGTGTGGCATGTACGTCTAAACGTGCAGCCTCAAAAGAGAACCCACAGGATAATTTTCTTTCCTCAAAATTTGTCAGAAAACCACTTATTAAGGAAATCCCGCATCATGCGAAACTATCTTGTTTTTCCTAAACAACACATTGTAACTCGAAAATCTTTGGAGTTGCGTGTATGTCTAAGCATGTAGCCTCAAAAGAGAACGCACAGGAGAGATTTCTCTCGAACGAGTATGTAAGAATACCACGTTATAAAGAAATACATTGTGGCAAATTAAAGATAAATACGTTCATTTTGGAAACACTTAAACTTTACAAGAAGATATAAAGCATCGTAAAAAATTAGCTTGTATCTCCTAAACAACACGTTGTAACTCGAAAACATTTGGTGTGGCGTGTACGTCTAAATGTTTAGCCTCAAATGAAAACCCACAGGAGAATTTTATTTCCTCAAAATTTGTCAGAAAACCACGTTTTAAGGAATTCCCGCATCGTGCGAAATTATCTTGTTTTTCCTAAACAACACGTTCTAACTCGAAATGCTTTGGTGTTGCGTGTATGTCTAAGAGTGTAGCCTCAAAAGAGAATACACAGGAGAGTTTTCTCTCGAAAGAATATGTACGAATACCATGTTATAAGGAAATTCAGTGTTGTAGAGTAAAGACAAATACGTACGTATTGGAAACACTTTAGGAGAAGAAATAACGCATCGTAAAAGTTAGCTTGTATCTCCTAAAGAACACGTTGTAACTCGAAAGATTTGGTGTGGCGTGTAGGTCTAAACATGTAGCCTCAAAAGAGAACCCACAGGAGAATTTTCTTTCGTCAAAATTTTTCAGAAAACCACGTTTTAAAGAAATCCCGCATTGTGCGCATTTATCTTGTTTTTCATAAACAAAACATTGTAACTCGAAAAGCTTTGGTGTTGGGTGTATGTGTAAGCGTGTAGCCTCAAAAGAGAATGCACAGGAGAGTTTTCTCCCAAAGAATATGTAGGAATACCACGTTATAAGGAAATATATTGCTGCAGAGTAAAGACAAATACATACGTATTGGAAACATATTATGAGAAGAAATAATGCATGGTACAAAATTTGCTTGTATCTCCTAAACAACACGTGGTAACTCAAAAAGATTTGGTGTGGCGTGCACGTCTAAATGTGTAGCCTCAAAAGAGAACCCACAGCAGAATTTTCTTACGTCAAAATTTGTCAGAAAACCACATTTTAAGGAAATCCCGCATCGTGCGAAATTATCCTGTTTTTCCTAATCAACACGTTGTAACTCGAAAAGCTTTGGTGTTGCGTGTATGTCTAAGCGTGTAGCCTCCAAAGAGAACGCACAGGATAGTTTTCTCTCGAAAGAATATGTAAGGATACCAGTTATAAGGAAATACAGTGTTGCAGAGTATAGACAAATACGTACTTATTGGAAACACTTTACGAGAAGAAATAACGCATCATTCAAAATTAGCTTGTATCTCCTGAACAACACGTTGCAACTCGAAAAGATTTGGTGTGGCGTGAACGACTAAACGTGTAGCCTCAAAGGAGAACCCACAGGAGGGTTTTCTTTCGTCAAAATTTGTCAGAAAACCACGTTTTAAGGAAATCCTGCATCCTGCGAAATTATCTTGTTTTTCCTAAACAACATGTTGTAACTCGAAAAGCTTTGATGTTGCGTATATGTCTAAGCATGTAGCCTCAAAAGAGAACGTACAGGAGAGTTTTCTCCCAAAGAATATGTAGGAATACCACGTTATAAGGAAATACAGTGTTGCAGAGTAAAGACAAATACATACTTATTGGAAACACTTAAACTTTACGAGAAGAAATAAAACATAGTAAAAAATTAGCTTGTATATCCTAAACAACACGTTATAACTTGAAAGGATTTGGTGTTGCGTGTATGTCTAAGCATGTAGCCTCAAAAGAGAATGCACAGAAGAGTTTTCTCCCGAAAGAATATGTAAGAATACCACATTATAAGGAAATATATTGCTACAGAGTAAAGACAAATACGTACGTATTGGAAACACATTATGAGAAGAAATAACGCATGGTACAAAATTAGCTTGTATCTCCGAAACAACACGTGGTAACTCAAAAAGATTTGGTGTGGCGTGTACATCTAAATGTGTAGCCTCAAAAGAGAACCAACAGGAGAATTTTCTTACGTCAAAATTTGTCAGAAAACCACGTTTTAAGGAAATCCCGCATCGTGCGAAATTATCTTGTTTTTCCTAATCAACACGTTGTAACTCGAAAAGCTTTGGTGGTGCGTGTATTTCTAAGCGTGTAGCCTCCAAAGAGAACGCACAGGATAGTTTTCTGTCGAAAGAATATGTAAGAATACCACGTTATAAGGAAATACAGTGTTGCAGAGTATAGACAAATATGTACTTATTGGAAACACTTTAGGAGAAGAAATAACGCATCATGTAAAATTAGCTTGTATCTCCTAAACAACACGTTGTAACTCGACAAGATTTGGTGTGGCGTGTATGTCTAAACGTGTAGCCTCAAAAGAGAACCCACAGGAGAGTTTTCTTTCGTCAAAATTTGTCAGAAAACCACGTTTTAAGGAAATACCGCATCGTGCGAAATTATCTTGTTTTTCCTAAACAACATGTTGCAACTCGAAAAGCTTTGGTGTTGCGTGTATGTCTAAGCATGTAGCCCCAAAAGAGAAGGCAGAGGAGAGTTTTTTCTCGAAAGAATATGTAAGAATACCACGTTATAAGGGAATACAGTGTTGCAGAGTAAAGACAAATACATACTTATTGGAAACACTTAAGCTTTACGAGAAGAAATAACACGTAGTACAAAATTAGCTTGTATATCCTAAACAACACGTTATAATTCGAAAGGATTTGGTGTGGCGTGTACGTCTAAACGTGCAGCCTCAAAAAAGAACCCACAGAAGAATTTTCTTTCGTCAAAATTTGTCAGAAAACCACGTTTTACGGAAATCCCGCATCATGCGAAATTATCTTGTTTTTCCTAAACAACACGTTGTAACTCAAAAAGCTTTGGTGTTGCGTGAATGTCTAAGCGTGTAGCCTCCAAAGAGAACACACAGGAGAGTTTTCTCTCGAAAGAATATGTAAGAATATCACGTTATAAGGAAATACAGTGTTGCAGAGTAGAGGCAAATACATACGTATTGGAAACACTTAAACTTTACGAGAATAAATAATTCATCTTTAAAAAATTAGCTTGTATCTCCTAAACAACAAGTTGTAACTGAAAAAGATTTGGTGTGTCGTGTACGTCTAAGGTGTAGCCTCAAAAGAGAACGCACAGGGGAGTTTTCTCCCGAAAGCATATGTAGGAATACCACGTTTTAAGGAAATACAGTGTTGCAGAGTAAAGACATATACATACTTATTAGAAACAGTTAAGCTTTACGAGAAGAAATAACACATAGTATAAAATTAGCTTGTATATCCTAAACAACACGTTATAACTCGAAAGGATTTGGTGTGGCGTGTGCGTCTAAACGTGGAGCCTCAAAAGAGAACCCACAGGAGAATTTTCTTTCGTCAACACTTTTCAGAAAACCACGTTTTAAGGGAATCCCACATCATGCGAAATTATCTTGCTTTTCCTAAACAACATGTTGTAACTAGAAAAGCTTTGGTGTTGCGTGAATATCTAAGCGTATAGCCTCCAAAGAGAACGCACAGGAGAGATTTCTCTCGAAAGAATATGTAAGAATACCATGTTATAAGGAAATACAGTGTGGCAGAGTAAAGTAAAATATGTACGTAATGGAAGCACTTTATGAGAGAAATAACGCATCTTGCAAAATTAGCTTGTATGTCCTAAACAACACGTTGTGACTCGAAAAGATTTGGTGTGGCCTGTACGTCTAAAAGTGTAGCCTCAAAAGAGAACCCACAGGAGAGTTTTCTTTCGTCAAAATTTGTCAGAAAACCACGTTTTAAGGAAATCCTGCATCGTGCAAAATTATCTTGTTTTTCCTAATCAACACGTTGTAACTCGAAAAGCTTTGGTGGTGCGTGTATGTCTAAGCGTGTAGCCTCCAAAGAGAACGCACAGGATAGTTTTCTCTCGAAAGAATACGTAAGAATACCACGTTATAAGGAAATACAATGTTGCAGAATTTAGACAAATATGTACTTATTGGAAACACTTTAGGAGAAGAAATAACGCATCATGCAAAATTAGCTTGTATCTCCTAAACAACACGTTTTAACTCGACAAGATTTGGTGTGGCGTGTATGTCTAAAGGTGTAGCCTCAAAAGAGAACCCACAGGAGAGTTTTCTTTCGTCAAAATTTGTCAGAAAACCACGTTTTAAGGAAATACCGCATCGTGCGAAATTATCTTGTTTTTCCTAAACAACATGTTATAACTCGAAAAGCTTTGGTGTTGCGTGTATGTCTAAGCATGTAGCCTCAAAAGAGAACGCACAGGAGAGTTTTCTTCCGAAAGAATATGTAGGAATACCACGTTATAAGGAAATACAGTGTTGCAGAGTAAAGACAAATGCATACTTATTGGAAACACTTAAGCTTTACGAGAGGAAATAACACATAGTAAAAATTAGTTTGTATATCCTAAACAACACGTTATAACTTGAAAAGATTAGGTGTGGCGTGTACGTCTAAACGTCTAGCCTCAAAAGAGAACCCACAGGAGAATTTTCTTTCATCAATATTTGTCAGAAAACCACGTTTTAAGGAAATCCCGCATCATGCGAAATTATCTTGTTTTTCCTAAATAACACGTTGTAACTCGAAAAGCTTTGGTGTTGCGTGTATGTCTAAGCGTGTAGCCTCAAAAGAGAACGCACAGGAGAGTTTTCTTCCAAAAGAATATGTAGGAATACCACGTTATATGGAAATACAGTGTTGCAGAGTAAAGACAAATGCATTCTTATTGGATACACTTAAGTTTTACGAGAAGAAATAACACATAGTAAATATTAGTTTGTATATCCTAAACAACACGTTAGAACTCGAAAGGATTTGGTGTGGCGTGTAGGTCTAAACGTGTAGCCTCAAAAGAGAACCCACAGAAGAATTTTCTTTCATCAAAATTTGTCAGAAAACCACGTTTTAAGGAAATCCCGCATCATGCGAAATTATCTTGTTTTTCCTAAACAACACGTTGTAACTCGAAAAGCTTTGGTGTTGCGTGAATGTCTAAGCGTGTAGCCTCCAAAGAGAACGCACAGGAGAGTTTTCTCTCGAAAGAATATGTAAGAATACCACGTTATAAGGAAATACAGTGTTGCAGAGTAGAGGCAAATATATACATATTGGAAACACTTAAACTTTAAGAGAAGAAATAATTCATCGTTAAAAAATAAGCTTGTACCTCCTAAACAACAAGTTGTAACTCAAAAAGATTTGGTGTGGCGTGTACGTCTAAATGTGTAGCCTCAAAAGAGAACGCACAGGAGAGTTTTCTCCCGAAAGAATATGTAGGAATACTACGTTATAAGGAAATACAGTGTTGCAGAGTAAAGACAAATGCATACTTATTGGAAACACTTAAGCTTTACGAGAGGAAATAACACATAGTAAAAATTAGTTTGTATATCCTAAACAACACGTTATAACTTGAAAGGATTAGGTGTGGCGTGTACGTCTAAACGTGTAGCCTCAAAAGAGAACCCACAGGAGAATTTTCTTTCATCAATATTTGTCAGAAAACCACGTTTTAAGGAAATCACGCATCATGCGAAATTATCTTGTTTTTCCTAAACAACACGTTGTAACTCGAAAGGCTTTGGTGTTGGGTGAATGTCTAAGCGTGTAGCCTCAAAAGAGAACGCACAGGAGAGTTTTCTTCCAAAAGAATATGTAGGAATACCACGTTATAAGATAATACAGTGTTGCAGAGTAAAGACAAATGCATTCTAATTGGAAACACTTAAGCTTTACGAGAAGAAATAACACATAGTAAATATTAGTTTATATATCTTAAACAACACGTTATAACTCGAAAGGATTTGGTGTGGCGTGTAGGTCTAAACGTGTAGCCTCAAAAGAGAACCCACTGAAGAATTTTCTTTCATCAAAATTTGTCAGAAAACCACGTTTTAAGGAAATCCCGCATCATGCGAAATTATCTTGTTTTTCCTAAACAACACGTTGTAACTCGAAAAGCTTTGGTGTTGCATGAATGTCTAAGCGTGTAGCCTCCAAAGAGAACGCACAGGAGAGTTTTCTCTCGAAAGAATATGTAAGAATACCACGTTATAAGGAAATACAGTGTTGCAGAGTAGAGGCAAATATATACATATTGGAAACACTTAAAATTTAAGAGAAGAAATAATTCATCGTTAAAAAATAAGCTTGTATCTCCTAAACAACAAGTTGTAACTCAAAAAGATTTGGTGTGGCGTGTACGTCTAAACGTGTAGCCTCAAAAGAGAACGCACAGGAGAGTTTTCTCCCGAAAGAATATGTAGGAATACTACGTTATAAGGAAATACAGTGTTGCAGAATAAAGACAAATACATTCTTATTGGAAACACTTAAACTTTATGAGAAGAAATAACACATAGTACAAAATTAGCTTGTATATCCTAAACAACACGTTAGAACTCGAAAGGATTTGGTGTGGCGTGTACGTCTAAACGTGAAGCCTCAAAACAGAACCCACAGGAGAATTTTCTTTCGTCAAAATTTGTCAGAAAACCACGTTTTAAGGAAATCCCCATCATGCGAAATTATCTTCTTTTTCCTAAACAACACGTTGTAACTCGAAAAGCTTTGGTGTTGCGTGAATGTCTAAGTGTGTAGCCTCCAAAGAGAACGCACAGGAGAGTTTTCTCTCGAAAGAATATGTAAGAATACCACGTTATAAGGAAATACAGTGTTGCAGAGTAGAGGCAAATACATACGTATTGGAAACACTTAAACTTTACGAGAAGAAATAATTCATCATTAAAAAATTAGCTTGTATCTCCTAAACAACAAGTTGTAACTCAAAAAGATTTGGTGTGGCGTGTACGTCTAAATGTTTAGCCTCAAAAGAGAACCCACAGGAGAATTTTCTTTCGTCAAAATTCGTCAGAAAACCACGTTTTAAGGAAATCCAGTATCGTGAGAAATTATCTTGTTCTTCCTAAACAACACGTTGCAACTCAAAAAGCTTTGGTGTTCCATGTATGTCTCAGCGTGTAGCCTCAAATGAGAATGCACAGGAGAGTTTTCTCTCGAAAAAATATGTAAGAATACCACCTTTAAGGAAATACAGTGTTGCAGAGTAAAGACAAATACTTACTTATTGGAAAAACTTTATGAGAAGAAATAACGCATCGTACCAAATTAGCCTGTATCTCCTAAACAACACGTTGAAACTTAAAAAGATTTGGTGTGGCCTGTACGTCTAAACGTGTAGTCTCAAAAGAGAACCAATAGGAGAAATTTCTTTTGTCAAAATTTGTCAGAAAACCACGTATTAAGGAAATCCCTCATCGTGCGAAATTATCTTGTTTTTCCTAAACAACACGTTGTAATGCGAAAAGCTTTGGTGTTGCGTGTATGTCTAAGCGTGTAGCCTCAAAAGAGGACGCACAGGAGAGTTTTCTCTCGAAAGAATATGTAAGAATACCACGTTATAAGGAAATACAGTGTTGCAGACTAAAGGCAAATACGTACGTATTGGAAACACTTTACGAGAAGAAATAACGCATCGTACAAAATTAGCTTGATCTCCTAAACAACACATTGTAACTCGAAAAGATTTGGTGTGGCGTGTACGTCTAAACGTGTAGCCTCAAAAGAGAACCCACAGGAGAATTTTTGTTTGTTAAAATTTGTCAGAAATCCATGTTTTAAGGAAATCACTCATCGTGCGTAATTATCTTGTTTTTCCTAAACAACACGTTGTAACTCGAAAAGCTTTGATGTTGCGTGTATGTCTAAGCGTTTAGCCTCAAAAGAGAACGCACAGGAGAGTTTTCTCTCGAAAGAACATGTAAGAATACCACATTATAAGGAAATACAGTTTTGCAGAGTAAAGACAAATACGTATGTATTTGAAACACTCTATGAGAAGAAATAACGCATCGTAAAAGATTAGTTTGTATCTCCTAAACAACACGTTGTAACTCGAAAAGATTTGGTGTGGCATGTACGTCTAAACGTGTAGCCTCAAAAGAGAACCCACAGGAGAATTTTCTTTCTTCAAAATTTGTCAGAAAACCACTTATTAAGCAAATCCCGCATCATGCGAAACTATCTTGTTTTTCCTAAACAACACATTGGAACTCGAAAATCTTTGGTGTTGCGTGTATGTCTAAGCATGTAGCCTCAAAAGAGAACGCACAGGAGAGATTTCTCTCGAACGAGTATGTAAGAATACCACGTAATAAGGAAATACATTGTGGCAAATTAAAGATAACTACGTTCCTTTTGGAAACACTTAAACTTTACAAGAAGATATAAAGCATCGTAAAAAATTAGCTTGTATCTCCTAAAGATCACGTTGTAACTAGAAAACATTTGGTGTGGCGTGTACGTCTAAACATTTAGCCTCAAATGAAAACCCACAGGAGAATTTACTTTCCTCAAAATTTGTCAGAAAACCACGTTTTAAGGAATTCCCGCATCATGAGAAATTATCTTGTTTTTCCTAAACAACATGTTCTAACTCGAAATGCTTTGGTGTTGCGTGTATGTCTAAGCGTGTAGTCTCAAAAGAGAATGCACAGGAGAGTTTTCTCTCGAAAGAATATGTACGAATACCATGTTATAAGGAAATACAGTGTTGTAGAGTAAAGACAAATACGTACATATTGGAAACACTTTAGGAGAAGAAATAACGCATCGTACAAAATTAGCTTGTATCTCCTAAACAACACGTTGTAACTCGAAAAGATTTGGTGTGGCGTGTACGTCTAAACATGCAGCCTCAAAAGAGAACCCACAGGAGAATTTTCTTTCGTCAAAATTTGTCAGAAAACCACGTTTTAAGGAAATCCCGCATTGTGCGCATTTATCTTGTTTTTCATAAACAAAACATTGTAACTCGAAAAGCTTTGGTGTTGGGTGTATGTGTAAGCGTGTAGCCTCAAAAGAGAATGCACAGGAGAGTTTTCTCTCGAAAGAATATGTAAGAATACCACGTTATAAGGAAATATATTGCTGCAGAGTAAAGACAAATACATACGTATTGGAAACATATTATGAGAAGAAATAATGCATGGTACAAAATTTGCTTGTATCTCCTAAACAACACGTGGTAACTCAAAAAGATTTGGTGTGGCATGCACGTCTAAATGTGTAGCCTCAAAAGAGAACCCACAGGAGAATTTTCTTACGTCAAAATTTGTCAGAAAACCACTTTTTAAGGAAATCCCGCATCGTGGGAAATTATCTTGTTTTTCCTAATCAACACGTTGTAACTCGAAAAGCTTTGGTGGTGCGTGTATGTCTAAGCGTGTAGCCTCCAAAGAGAACCCAAGGGATAGTTTTCTCTCGAAAGAATATGTAAGAATACCACGTTATAAGGAAATACAGTGTTGCAGAGTATAGACAAATATGTACTTATTGGAAACACTTTACGAAAAGAAATAACGCATCATGCAAACTTAGCTTGTATCTCCTAAACAACACGTTGTAACTCGAAAAGATTTGGTGTGGCGTG
Source organism: Apodemus sylvaticus (assembly GCF_947179515.1). NCBI lineage: Eukaryota > Metazoa > Chordata > Mammalia > Rodentia > Muridae > Apodemus > Apodemus sylvaticus. The sequence goes on from NW_026263145.1 coordinate 229,301, forward strand.
AACGACTAAACGTGTAGCCTCAAAGGAGAACCCACAGGAGAGTTTTCTTTCGTCAAAATTTGTCAGAAAACCACGTTTTAAGGAAATCCTGCATCCTGCGAAATTATCTTGTTTTTCCTAAACAACATGTTGTAACTCGAAAAGCTTTGGTGTTGCGTATATGTCTAAGCGTGTAGCCTCAAAAGAGAACGCACAGGAGAGTTTTCTCCCGAAAGAATATGTAGGAATACCACTTTATAAGGAAATACAGTGTTGCAGAGTAAAGACAAATAAATACTTATTGGAAACACTTAAACTTTACGAGAAGAAATAAAACATAGTACAAAATTAGCTTGTATATCCTAAACAACACGTTATAACTCGAAAGGATTTGGTGTTGCGTGTATGTCTAAGCATGTAGCCTCAAAAGACAATGCACAGGAGAGTTTTCTCTCGAAAGAATATGTAAGAATACCATGTTATAAGGAAACATATTGCTGCAGAGTAAAGACAAATACATACGTTTTGGAAACACATTAAGAGAAGAAATAACGCATGGTACAAAATTAGCTTGTATCTCCGAAACAACACGTGGTAACTCAAAAATATTTGGTGTGGTGTGTACATCTAAACGTGTAGCCTCAAAAGAGAACCCACAGGAGAATTTTCTTACGTCAAAATTTGTCAGAAAACCACGTTTTAAGGAAATCCCGCATCGTGCGAAATTATCTTGTTTTTCCTAATCAACATGTTGTAACTAGAAAAGCTTTGGTGGTGCGTGTATGTCTAAGCGTGTAGCCTCCAAAGAGAACGCACAGGATAGTTTTCTCTCGAAAGAATATGTAAGAATACCACGTTATAAGGAAATACAGTGTTGCAGAGTATAGACAAATATGTACTTATTGGAAACACTTTAGGAGAAGAAATAACGCATCATGTAAAATTAGCTTGTATCTCCTAAACAACACGTTGTAACTCGACAAGATTTGGTGTGGCATGTATGTCTAAACGTGTAGCCTCAAAAGAGAACCCACAGGAGAATTTTCTTTCATCAATATTTGTCAGAAAACCACGTTTTAAGGAAATCACGCATCATGCGAAATTATCTTGTTTTTCCTAAACAACACGTTGTAACTCGAAAAGCTTTGGTGTTGCGTGTATGTCTAAGCGTGTAGCCTCAAAAGAGAACGGACAGGAGAGTTTTCTTCCGAAAGAATATGTAGGAATACCACGTTATAAGGAAATACAGTGTTGCAGAGTAAAGACAAATACACACTTATTGGAAACACTTAAGCTTTACGAGAAGAAATAACACATAGTAAAAAATTAGCTTGTATATCCTAAACAACACGTTATAACTCGAAAGGATTTGGTGTGGCGTGTACGTCTAAACGTGTAGCCTCAAAAGAGAACCCACAGGAGAATTTTCTTTCTTCAAAATTTGTCAGAAAACCACTTATTAAGGAAATCCCGCATCATGCGAAACTATCTTGTTTTTCCTAAACAACACATTGGAACTCGAAAATCTTTGGTGTTGCGTGTATGTCTAAGCATGTAGCCTCAAAAGAGAACGCACAGTAGAGATTTCTCTCGAACGAGTATGTAAGAATACCACGTTATAAGGAAATACATTGTTGCAAATTAAAGTTAAATACGTTCCTTTTGGAAACACTTAAACTTTACAAGAAGATATAAAGCATCGTAAAAAATTAGCTTGTATCTCCTAAAGAACACGTTGTAACTCGAAAACATTTGGTGTGGCGTGTACGTCTAAACATTTAGCCTCAAATGAAAACCCACAGGAGAATTTTATTTCCTCAAAATTTGTCAGAAAACCACGTTTTAAGGAATTCCCGCATCATGAGAAATTATCTTGTTTTTCCTAAACAACACGTTCTAACTCGAAATGCTTTGGTGTTGCGTGTATATCTAAGCGTGTAGCCTCAAAAGAGAATGCACAGGAGAGTTTTCTCTCGAAAGAATATGTACGAATACCATGTTATAAGGAAATACAGTGTTGTAAAGACAAATACGTACATATTGGAAACACTTTAGGAGAAGAAATAACGCATCGTACAAAATTAGCTTGTATCTCCTAAACAACACGTTGTAACTCGAAAAGATTTGGTGTGGCGTGTACGTCTAAACATGTAGCCTCAAAAGAGAACCCACAGGAGAATTTTCTTTCGTCAAAATTTGTCAGAAAACCACGTTTTAAGGAAATTCCGCGTTGTGCGCAATTATCTTGTTTTTCATAAACAAAACATTGTAACTCGAAAAGCTTTGGTGTTGGGTGTATGTGTAAGCGTGTAGCCTCAAAAGAGAATGCACAGGAGAGTTTTCTCTCGAAAGAATATGTAAGAATACCACGTTATAAGGAAATATATTGCTGCAGAGTAAAGACAAATACATACGTATTGGAAACATATTATGAGAAGAAATAATGCATGGTACAAAATTTGCTTGTATCTCCTAAACAACACATAGTAACTCAAAAAGATTTGGTGTGGCGTGCACGTCTAAATGTGTAGCCTCAAAAGAGAACCCACAGGAGAATTTTCTTACGTCAAAATTTGTCAGAAAACCACTTTTTAAGGAAATACCGCATCGTGGGAAATTATCTTGTTTTTCCTAATCAACACGTTGTAACTCGAAAAGCTTTGGTGGTGCGTGTATGTCTAAGCGTGTAGCCTCCAAAGAGAACCCAAGGGATAGTTTTCTCTCGAAAGAATATGTAAGAATACCACGTTATAAGGAAATACAGTGTTGCAGAGTATAGACAAATATGTACTTATTGGAAACACTTTACGAAAAGAAATAACGCATCATGCAAACTTAGCTTGTATCTCCTAAACAACACGTTGTAACTCGAAAAGATTTGGTGTGGCGTGAACGACTAAACGTGTAGCCTCAAAGGAGAACCCACAGGAGAGTTTTCTTTCGTCAAAATTTGTCAGAAAACCACGTTTTAAGGAAATCCTGCATCCTGCGAAATTATCTTGTTTTTCCTAAACAACATGTTGTAACTCGAAAAGCTTTGGTGTTGCGTATATGTCTAAGCGTGTAGCCTCAAAAGAGAACGCACAGGAGAGTTTTCTCCCGAAAGAATATGTAGGAATACCACGTTATAAGGAAATACAGTGTTGCAGAGTAAAGACAAATAAATACTTATTGGAAACACTTAAACTTTACGAGAAGAAATAAAACATAGTACAAAATTAGCTTGTATATCCTAAACAACACGTTATAACTCGAAAGGATTAGGTGTTGCGTGTATGTCTAAGCATGTAGCCTCAAAAGACAATGCACAGGAGAGTTTTCTCTCGAAAGAATATGTAAGAATACCATGTTATAAGGAAACATATTGCTGCAGAGTAAAGACAAATACATACGTTTTGGAAACACATTAAGAGAAGAAATAACGCATGGTACAAAATTAGCTTGTATCTCCGAAACAACACGTGGTAACTCAAAAATATTTGGTGTGGTGTGTACATCTAAACGTGTAGCCTCAAAAGAGAACCCACAGGAGAATTTTCTTACGTCAAAATTTGTCAGAAAACCACGTTTTAAGGAAATCCCACATCGTGCGAAATTATCTTGTTTTTCCTAATCAACACGTTGTAACTCGAAAAGCTTTGGTGGTGCGTGTATGTCTAAGCGTGTAGCCTCCAAAGAGAACGCACAGGATAGTTTTCTCTCGAAAGAATATGTAAGAATACCACGTTATAAGGAAATACAGTGTTGCAGAGTATAGACAAATATGTACTTATTGGAAACACTTTAGGAGAAGAAATAACGCATCATGTAAAATTAGCTTGTATCTCCTAAACAACACGTTGTAACTCGACAAGATTTGGTGTGGCATGTATGTCTAAACGTGTAGCCTCAAAAGAGAACCCACAGGAGAGTTTTCTTTCGTCAAAATTTGTCAGAAAACCACGTTTTAAGGAAATTATCTTGTTTATCCTAAACAACATGTTGTAACTCGAAAAGCTTTGGTGGTGCGTGTATGTCTAAGCGTGTAGCCTCAAGAGAGAACGCACAGGAGAGTTTTCTTCCGAAAGAATATGTAGGAATACCACGTTATAAGGAAATACAGTGTTGCAGAGTAAAGACAAATACATACTTATTGGAAACACTTAAGCTTTACGAGAAGAAATAACACATAGTACAAAATTAGCTTGTATATCCTAAACAACACGTTATAACTCGAAAGGATTTGGTGTGGCGTGTACGACTAAACGTGTAGCCTCAAAAGAGAACCCACAGGAGAATTTTCTTTCGTCAAAATTTGTCAGAAAACCACGTTTTAAGGAAATCCCGCATCATGCGAAATTATCTTGTTTTTCCTAAACAACACGTTGTAACTCGAAAAGCTTTGGTGTTGGGTGAATGTCTAACCGTGTAGCCTCCAAAGAGAACGCACAGGAGAGTTTTCTCTCGAAAGAATATGTAAGAATATCACGTTATAAGGAAATACAGTGTGGCAGAGTAGAGGCAAGTACATACGTATTGGAAACACTTAAACTTTACGAGAAGTAATAATTCATCGTAAAAAAATTAGCTTGTATCTCCTAAACAACAAGCTGTAACTCAAAAAGATTTGGTGTGGCGTGTACGTCTAAAAGTGTAGCCTCAAAAGAGAACGCACAGGGGAGTTTTCTCCCGAAAGAATTTGTAGGAATACCACGTTATAAGGAAATACAGTGTTGCAGAGTAAAGACAAATACATACTTATTGGAAACAGTTAAGCTTTACGAGAAGAAATAACACATAGTACAAAATTAGCTTGTATATCCTAAGCAACAGGTTATAACTCGATAGGATTTGGTGTGGCGTGTACATCTAAACGTGTAGCCTCAAAAGAGAACCCACAGGAGAATTTTCTTTCGTCAACACTTTTCAGAAAACCACGTTTTAAGGGATTCCCGCATCATGCGAAATTATCTTGTTTTTCCTAAACAACACGTTGTAACTCGAAAAGCTTTGGTGTTGCGTGAATGTCTAAGCGTGTAGCCTCCAAAGAGAACGCACAGGAGAGTTTTCTCTCGAAAGAATATGTAAGAATACCACGTTATAAGGAAATACAGTGTGGCAGAGTAAAGAAAATACGTAAGTAATGGGAGCACTTTATGAGAGAAATAACGCATCTTGCAAAACTAGCTTGTATGTCCTAAACAACACGTTGTAACTCGAAAAGATTTGGTGTGGCGTGTACGTCTAAAAGTGTAGCCTCAAAAGAGAACCCACAGGAGAGTTTTCTTTCGTCAAAATTTGTTAGAAAACCACGTTTTTAGGAAATCCCTCATCGTGGGAAATTATCTTGTTTTTCCTAATCAACACGTTGTAACTCGAAAATCTTTGGTGGTGCTTGTATGTCTAAGCGTGTAGCCTCCAAAGAGAATGCACAGGATAGTTTTCTCTCGAAAGAATATGTAAGAATACCACGTTATAAGGAAATACAGTGTTGCAGAGTAGAGGCAAATATATACATATTGGAAACACTTAAACTTTACGAGAAGAAGTAATTCATCGTTAAAAAATTAGCTTGTATCTCCTAAACAACAAGTTGTAACTCAAAAAGATTTGCTGTGGCGTGTACGTCTAAAAGTGTAGCTTCAAAAGAGAACGCACGGGAGAGTTTTCTCCCGAAAGAAAAGTAGGAATACTACGTTATAAGGAAATACAGTGTTGCAGAGTAAAGACAAATACATACATATTGGAAACACTTAAGCTTTACGAGAAGAAATAACACATAGTACAAAATTAGCTTGTATATCCTAAACAACACGTTAGAACTCAAAAGGATTTGGTGTGGCGTGTACGTCTAAACGTGAATCCTCAAAAGAGAACCCACAGGAGAATTTTCTTTCGTCAAATTTGTCAGAAAACAACGTTTTAAGGAAATCCCGCATCATGCGAAATTATCTTGTTTTTCCTAAACAACACGTTGTACCTCGAAAAGCTTTCGTGTTGCATGAATGTCTAAGTGTGTAGCCTCCAAAAAGAACGCACAGGAGAGTTTTCTCTCGAAAGAATATGTAAGAATACCACGTTATAAGGAAATACAGTGTTGCAGAGTAGAGGCAAATACATACGTATTGGAAACACTTAAACTCTACGAGAAGAAATAATTCATTGTAAAAAAATTAGCTTGTATCTCCTAAACAACAAGTTGCAACTCAAAAAGATTTGGTGTGGCGTGTACGTCTAAACATGTAGCCTCAAAAGAGAACGCACGGGAGAGTTTTCTCCCGAAAGAAAAGTAGGAATACTACGTTATAAGGAAATACAGTGTTGCAGAGTAAAGACAAATACATACATATTGGAAACACTTAAGCTTTACGAGAAGAAATAACACATAGTACAAAATTAGCTTGTATATCCTAAACAACACGTTAGAACACAAAAGGATTTGGTGTGGCGTGTACGTCTAAACGTGAATCCTCAAAAGAGAACCCACAGGACAATTTTCTTTCGTCAAATTTGTCAGAAAACCACGTTTTAAGGAAATCCCGCATCATGCGAAATTATCTTGTTTTTCCTAAACAACACGTTGTACCTCGAAAACTTTCGTGTTGCGTGAATGTCTAAGTGTGTAGCCTCCAAAAAGAACGCACAGGAGACTTTTCTCTCGAAAGAATATGTAAGAATACCACGTTATAAGGAAATACAGTGTTGCAGAGTAGAGGCAAATACATACGTATTGGAAACACTTAAACTTTACGAGAAGAAATAATTCATTGTAAAAAAATTAGCTTGTATCTCCTAAACAAAAAGTTGCAACTCAAAAAGATTTGGTGTGGCGTGTACGTCTAAACGTTTAGCCTCAAAAGAGAATCCACAGGAGAATTTTCTTTCGTCAAAATTTGTCAGAAAACCACGTTTTAAGGAAATCCCGCATCGTGAGAAATTATCTTGTTCTTCCTAAACAACACGTTGTAACTCGAAAAGCTTTGCTGTTGCGTGTATGTCTCAGCGTGTAGCCTCAAATGAGAACGCACAGGAGAGTTTTCTCTCGAAAAAATATGTAAGAATACCACGTTATAAGGAAATACAGTGTTGCAGAGTAAAGACAAATACTTATTGGAAAAACTTTATGAGAAGAAATAACGCATCGTACAAAATTAGCTTGTATCTCCTAAACAACACATTGTAACTCGAAAAGATTTGGTGTGGTGTGTACGTCTAAACGTGTAGCCTCAAAAGAGAACCCACAGGAGAATTTTTGTTCGTAAAATTTGTCAGAAATCCAAGTTTTAAGGAAATCACTCATCGTGCGTAATTATCTTGTTTTTCCTAAACAACACGTTGTAACTCGAAAAGCTTTGATGTTGCGTGTATGTCTAAGCGTGTAGCCTCAAAAGAGAACGCACAGGGGAGTTTTCTCTCGAAAGAACATGTAAGAATACCACATTATAAGGAAATACAGTTTTGCAGAGTAAAGACAAATACATATGTATTTGAAACACTCTATGAGAAGAAATAACGCATCATAAAAAATTAGTTTGTATCTCCTAAACAACACGTTGTAACTCGAAAAGATTTGGTGTGGCATGTACGTCTAAACGTGTAGCCTCAAAAGAGAACCCACAGGAGAATTTACTTTCGTCAAAATTTGTCAGAAAACCACTTATTAAGGAAATCCCGCATCATGCGAAACTATCTTGTTTTTCCTAAACAACACATTGGAACTTGAAAATCTTTGGTGTTGCGTGTATGTCTAAGCATGTAGCCTCAAAAGAGAACGCACAGGAGAGATTTCTCTCGAACGAGTATGTAAGAATACCACGTTATAAGGAAATACATTGTGGCAAATTAAAGATAAATACATTCCTTTTGGAAACACTTAAACTTCACAAGAAGATATAAAGCATCGTAAAAAATTAGCTTGTATCTCCTAAAGAACACGTTGTAACTCGAAAACATTTGGTGTGGCGTGTACGTCTAAACGTTTAGCCTCAAATGAAAACCCACAGGAGAATTTTATTTCCTCAAAATTTGTCAGGAAACCACGTTTTAAGGAATTCCCGCATCATGAGAAATTATCTTGTTTTTCCTAAACAACACGTTCTAACTCGAAATGCTTTGGTGTTGCGCGTATGTCTAAGCGTGTAGCCTCAAAAGAGAATGCACAGGAGAGTTTTCTCTCGAAAGAATATGTACGAATACCATGTTATAAGGAAATACAGTGGTGTAGAGTAAAGACAAATACGTACATATTGGAAACACTTTAGGAGAAGAAATAACGCATCGTACAAAATTAGCTTGTGTCTCCTAAACAACACGTTGTAACTCGAAAAGATTTGGTGTGGCGTATACGTCTAAACATGTAGCCTCAAAAGAGAACCCACAGGAGAATTTTCTTTCGTCAAAATTTGTCAGAAAACCAGGTTTTAAGGAAATCCCGCATTGTGCGCAATTATCTTGTTTTTCATAAACAAAACATTGTAACTCGAAAAGCTTTGGTGTTGGGTGTATGTGTAAGCGTGTAGCCTCAAAAGAGAATGCACAGGAGAGTTTTCTCTCGAAAGAATATGTAAGAATACCACGTTATAAGGAAATATATTGCTGCAGAGTAAAGACAAATACATACGTATTGGAAACATATTATGAGAAGAAATAATGCATGGTACAAAATTTGCTTGTATCTCCTAAACAACACGTGGTAACTCAAAAAGATTTGGTGTGGCGTGCACGTCTAAATGTGTAGCCTCAAAAGAGAACCCACAGGAGAATTTTCTTACGTCAAAATTTGTCAGAAAACCACTTTTTAAGGAAATCCCGCATCGTGGGAAATTATCTTGTTTTTCCTAATCAACACGTTGTAACTCGAAAAGCTTTGGTGGTGCGTGTATGTCTAAGCGTGTAGCCTCCAAAGAGAACCCAAGGGATAGTTTTCTCTCGAAAGAATATGTAAGAATACCACGTTATAAGGAAATACAGTGTTGCAGAGTATAGACAAATATGTACTTATTGGAAACACTTTACGAAAAGAAATAACGCATCATGCAAACTTAGCTTGTATCTCCTAAACAACACGTTGTAACTCGAAAAGATTTGGTGTGGCGTGAACGACTAAACGTGTAGCCTCAAAGGAGAACCCACAGGAGAGTTTTCTTTCGTCAAAATTTGTCAGAAAACCACGTTTTAAGGAAATCCTGCATCCTGCGAAATTATCTTGTTTTTCCTAAACAACATGTTGTAACTCGAAAAGCTTTGGTGTTGCGTATATGTCTAAGCGTGTAGCCTCAAAAGAGAACGCACAGGAGAGTTTTCTCCCGAAAGAATATGTAGGAATACCACGTTATAAGGAAATACAGTGTTGCAGAGTAAAGACAAATAAATACTTATTGGAAACACTTAAACTTTACGAGAAGAAATAAAACATAGTACAAAATTAGCTTGTATATCCTAAACAACACGTTATAACTCGAAAGGATTAGGTGTTGCGTGTATGTCTAAGCATGTAGCCTCAAAAGACAATGCACAGGAGAGTTTTCTCTCGAAAGAATATGTAAGAATACCATGTTATAAGGAAACATATTGCTGCAGAGTAAAGACAAATACATACGTTTTGGAAACACATTAAGAGAAGAAATAACGCATGGTACAAAATTAGCTTGTATCTCCGAAACAACACGTGGTAACTCAAAAATATTTGGTGTGGTGTGTACATCTAAACGTGTAGCCTCAAAAGAGAACCCACAGGAGAATTTTCTTACGTCAAAATTTGTCAGAAAACCACGTTTTAAGGAAATCCCACATCGTGCGAAATTATCTTGTTTTTCCTAATCAACACGTTGTAACTCGAAAAGCTTTGGTGGTGCGTGTATGTCTAAGCGTGTAGCCTCCAAAGAGAACGCACAGGATAGTTTTCTCTCGAAAGAATATGTAAGAATACCACGTTATAAGGAAATACAGTGTTGCAGAGTATAGACAAATATGTACTTATTGGAAACACTTTAGGAGAAGAAATAACGCATCATGTAAAATTAGCTTGTATCTCCTAAACAACACGTTGTAACTCGACAAGATTTGGTGTGGCATGTATATCTAAACGTGTAGCCTCAAAAGAGAACCCACAGGAGAGTTTTCTTTCGTCAAAATTTGTCAGAAAACCACGTTTTAAGGAAATTATCTTGTTTATCCTAAACAACATGTTGTAACTCGAAAAGCTTTGGTGGTGCGTGTATGTCTAAGCGTGTAGCCTCAAGAGAGAACGCACAGGAGAGTTTTCTTCCGAAAGAATATGTAGGAATACCACGTTATAAGGAAATACAGTGTTGCAGAGTAAAGACAAATACATACTTATTGGAAACACTTAAGCTTTACGAGAAGAAATAACACATAGTACAAAATTAGCTTGTATATCCTAAACAACACGTTATAACTCGAAAGGATTTGGTGTGGCGTGTACGACTAAACGTGTAGCCTCAAAAGAGAACCCACAGGAGAATTTTCTTTCGTCAAAATTTGTCAGAAAACCACGTTTTAAGGAAATCCCGCATCATGCGAAATTATCTTGTTTTTCCTAAACAACACGTTGTAACTCGAAAAGCTTTGGTGTTGGGTGAATGTCTAACCGTGTAGCCTCCAAAGAGAACGCACAGGAGAGTTTTCTCTCGAAAGAATATGTAAGAATATCACGTTATAAGGAAATACAGTGTGGCAGAGTAGAGGCAAGTACATACGTATTGGAAACACTTAAACTTTACGAGAAGTAATAATTCATCGTAAAAAAATTAGCTTGTATCTCCTAAACAACAAGCTGTAACTCAAAAAGATTTGGTGTGGCGTGTACGTCTAAAAGTGTAGCCTCAAAAGAGAACGCACAGGGGAGTTTTCTCCCGAAAGAATTTGTAGGAATACCACGTTATAAGGAAATACAGTGTTGCAGAGTAAAGACAAATACATACTTATTGGAAACAGTTAAGCTTTACGAGAAGAAATAACACATAGTACAAAATTAGCTTGTATATCCTAAGCAACAGGTTATAACTCGATAGGATTTGGTGTGGCGTGTACATCTAAACGTGTAGCCTCAAAAGAGAACCCACAGGAGAATTTTCTTTCGTCAACACTTTTCAGAAAACCACGTTTTAAGGGATTCCCGCATCATGCGAAATTATCTTGTTTTTCCTAAACAACACGTTGTAACTCGAAAAGCTTTGGTGTTGCGTGAATGTCTAAGCGTGTAGCCTCCAAAGAGAACGCACAGGAGAGTTTTCTCTCGAAAGAATATGTAAGAATACCACGTTATAAGGAAATACAGTGTGGCAGAGTAAAGAAAATACGTAAGTAATGGGAGCACTTTATGAGAGAAATAACGCATCTTGCAAAACTAGCTTGTATGTCCTAAACAACACGTTGTAACTCGAAAAGATTTGGTGTGGCGTGTACGTCTAAAAGTGTAGCCTCAAAAGAGAACCCACAGGAGAGTTTTCTTTCGTCAAAATTTGTTAGAAAACCACGTTTTTAGGAAATCCCTCATCGTGGGAAATTATCTTGTTTTTCCTAATCAACACGTTGTAACTCGAAAATCTTTGGTGGTGCTTGTATGTCTAAGCGTGTAGCCTCCAAAGAGAATGCACAGGATAGTTTTCTCTCGAAAGAATATGTAAGAATACCACGTTTTAAGGAAATACAGTGTTGCAGAATTTAGACAAATATGTACTTATTGGAAACACTTTAGGAGAAGAAATAACGCATCATGCAAAATTAGCTTGTATCTCCTAAACAACACGTTGTAACTCGACAAGGTTTGGTGTGGCGTGTATGTCTAAACGTGTAGCCTCAAAAGAGAACACACAGGAGAGTTTTCTTTCGTCAAAATTTGTCAGAAAACCACGTTTTAAGGAAATACCGCATCGTGCCAAATTATCTTGTTTTTCCTAAACAACATGTAACTCGAAAAGCTTTGGTGGTGCGTGTATGTCTAAGCGTGTAGCCTCAAAAGAGAACGCACAGGAGAGTTTTCTTCCGAAAGAATATGTAGGAATACCACGTTATAAGGAAATACAGTGTTGCAGAGTAAAGACAAATGCATACTTATTGGAAACACTTAAGCTTTACGAGAAGAAATAACACATAGTAAAAATTAGTTTGTATACCCTAAACAACACGTTATAACTCGAAAGGATTTGGTGTGGCATGTACGTCTAAACGTGTAGCCTCAAAAGAGAACCCACAGGAGAATTTTCTTTCATCAAAATTTGTCAGAAAACCACGTTTTAAGGAAATCCCGCATCATGCGAAATTATCTTGTTTTTCCTAAAAAACACGTTGTAACTCGAAAAGCTTTGGTGTTGCGTAAATGTCTAAGCGTGTAGCCTCCAAAGAGAACGCACAGGAGAGTTTTCTCTCGAAAGAATATGTAAGAATGCCACGTTATAAGGAAATACAGTGTTGCAGAGTAGAGGCAAATATATACATATTGGAAACACTTAAACTTTACGAGAAGAAATAAATCATCGTAAAAAAATTAGCTTGTATCTCCTAAACAACAAGTTGTAACTCAAAAAGATTTGGTGTGGCGTGTACGTCTAAACGTGTAGCCTCAAAAGAGAACGCACAGGGGAGTTTTCTCCCGAAAGAATATGTAGGAATACCACGTTATAAGGAAATACAGTGTTGCAGAGTAAAGACAAATACATACTTATTGGAAACAGTTAAGCTTTACGAGAAGAAATAACACATAGTACAAAATTAGCTTCTATATCCTAAACAACAGGTTATAAATCGATAGGATTTGGTGTGGCATGTACATCTAAACGTGTAGCCTCAAAAGAGAACCCACAGGAGAATTTTCTTTCGTCAACACTTTTCAGAAAACCACGTTTTAAGGGAATCCCTCATCATGCGAAATTATCTTGTTTTTCCTAAACAACACGTTGTAACTCGAAAAGCTTTGGTGTTGCGTGAATGTCTAAGCGTGTAGCCTCCAAAGAGAACGCACAGGAGAGTTTTCTCTCGAAAGAATATGTAAGAATACCACGTTATAAGGAAATACAGTGTGGCAGAGTAAAGAAAATACGTAAGTAATGGGAGCACTTTATGAGAGAAATAACGCATCTTGCAAAACTAGCTTGTATGTCCTAAACAACACGTTGTAACTCGAAAAGATTTGGTGTGGCGTGTACGTCTAAAAGTGTAGCCTCAAAAGAGAACCCACAGGAGAGTTTTCTTTCGTCAAAATTTGTAAGAAAACAACGTTTTTAGGAAATCCCTCATCGTGCGAAATTATCTTGTTTTTCCTAATCAACACGTTGTAACTCGAAAATCTTTGGTGGTGCGTGTATGTCTAAGCGTGTAGCCTCCAAAGAGAATGCACAGGATAGTTTTCTCTCGAAAGAATATGTAAGAATACCACGTTATAAGGAAATACAGTGTTGCAAAATTTAGACAAATATGTACTTATTGGAAACACTTTAGGAGAAGAAATAACGCATCATGCAAAATTAGCTTGTATCTCCTAAACAACACGTTGTAACTCGACAAGATTTGGTGTGGCGTGTATGTCTAAAGGTGTAGCCTCAAAAGAGAACCCACAGGAGAGTTTTCTTTCATCAAAATTTGTCAGAAAACCACGTTTTAAGGAAATATCGCATCGTGCGAAATTATCTTGTTTTTCCTAAACAACATGTAACTCGAAAAGCTTTGGTGGTGCGTGTATGTCTAAGCGTGTAGCCTCAAAAGAGAACGCACAGGAGAGTTTTCTCCCGAAAGAATATGTAGGAATACCACGTTATAAGGAAATACAGTGTTGCAGAGTAAAGACAAATACATACTTATTGGAAACAGTTAAGCTTTACGAGAAGAAATAACACATAGTACAAAATTAGCTTGTATATCCTAAACAACAGGTTATAACTCGATAGGATTTGGTGTGGCGTGTACATCTAAACGTGTAGCCTCAAAAGAGAACCCACAGGAGAATTTTCTTTCGTCAACACTTTTCAGAAAACCACGTTTTAAGGGAATCCCGCATCATGCGAAATTATCTTGTTTTTCCTAAACAACACGTTGTAACTCGAAAAGCTTTGGTGTTGCGTGAATGTCTAAGCGTGTAGCCTCCAAAGAGAACGCACAGGAGAGTTTTCCCTCGAAAGAATATGTAAGAATACCACGTTATAAGGAAATACAGTGTTGCAGAGTAGAGGCAAATATATACATATTGGAAACACTTAAACTTTACGAGAAGAAGTAATTCATCGTTAAAAAATTAGCTTGTATCTCCTAAACAACAAGTTGTAACTCAAAAAGATTTGCTGTGGCGTGTACGTCTAAAAGTGTAGCCTCAAAAGAGAACGCACGGGAGAGTTTTCTCCCGAAAGAAAAGTAGGAATACTACGTTATAAGGAAATACAGTGTTGCAGAGTAAAGACAAATACATACATATTGGAAACACTTAAGCTTTACGAGAAGAAATAACACATAGTAAAAAATTAGCTTGTATATCCTAAACAACACGTTAGAACTCAAAAGGATTTGGTGTGGCGTGTACGTCTAAACGTGAATCCTCAAAAGAGAACCCACAGGAGAATTTTCTTTCGTCAAATTTGTCAGAAAACAACGTTTTAAGGAAATCCCGCATCATGCGAAATTATCTTGTTTTTCCTAAACAACACGTTGTACCTCGAAAAGCTTTCGTGTTGCATGAATGTCTAAGTGTGTAGCCTCCAAAAAGAACGCACAGGAGAGTTTTCTCTCGAAAGAATATGTAAGAATACCACGTTATAAGGAAATACAGTGTTGCAGAGTAGAGGCAAATACATACGTATTGGAAACACTTAAACTCTACGAGAAGAAATAATTCATTGTAAAAAAATTAGCTTGTATCTCCTAAACAACAAGTTGCAACTCAAAAAGATTTGGTGTGGCGTGTACGTCTAAACATGTAGCCTCAAAAGAGAACGCACGGGAGAGTTTTCTCCCGAAAGAAAAGTAGGAATACTACGTTATAAGGAAATACAGTGTTGCAGAGTAAAGACAAATACATACATATTGGAAACACTTAAGCTTTACGAGAAGAAATAACACATAGTACAAAATTAGCTTGTATATCCTAAACAACACGTTAGAACACAAAAGGATTTGGTGTGGCGTGTACGTCTAAACGTGAATCCTCAAAAGAGAACCCACAGGACAATTTTCTTTCGTCAAATTTGTCAGAAAACCACGTTTTAAGGAAATCCCGCATCATGCGAAATTATCTTGTTTTTCCTAAACAACACGTTGTACCTCGAAAACTTTCGTGTTGCGTGAATGTCTAAGTGTGTAGCCTCCAAAAAGAACGCACAGGAGACTTTTCTCTCGAAAGAATATGTAAGAATACCACGTTATAAGGAAATACAGTGTTGCAGAGTAGAGGCAAATACATACGTATTGGAAACACTTAAACTTTACGAGAAGAAATAATTCATTGTAAAAAAATTAGCTTGTATCTCCTAAACAAAAAGTTGCAACTCAAAAAGATTTGGTGTGGCGTGTACGTCTAAACGTTTAGCCTCAAAAGAGAATCCACAGGAGAATTTTCTTTCGTCAAAATTTGTCAGAAAACCACGTTTTAAGGAAATCCCGCATCGTGAGAAATTATCTTGTTCTTCCTAAACAACACGTTGTAACTCGAAAAGCTTTGCTGTTGCGTGTATGTCTCAGCGTGTAGCCTCAAATGAGAACGCACAGGAGAGTTTTCTCTCGAAAAAATATGTAAGAATACCACGTTATAAGGAAATACAGTGTTGCAGAGTAAAGACAAATACTTATTGGAAAAACTTTATGAGAAGAAATAACGCATCGTACAAAATTAGCTTGTATCTCCTAAACAACACATTGTAACTCGAAAAGATTTGGTGTGGTGTGTACGTCTAAACGTGTAGCCTCAAAAGAGAACCCACAAGAGAATTTTTGTTCGTAAAATTTGTCAGAAATCCAAGTTTTAAGGAAATCACTCATCGTGCGTAATTATCTTGTTTTTCCTAAACAACACGTTGTAACTCGAAAAGCTTTGATGTTGCGTGTATGTCTAAGCGTGTAGCCTCAAAAGAGAACGCACAGGGGAGTTTTCTCTCGAAAGAACATGTAAGAATACCACATTATAAGGAAATACAGTTTTGCAGAGTAAAGACAAATACATATGTATTTGAAACACTCTATGAGAAGAAATAACGCATCATAAAAAATTAGTTTGTATCTCCTAAACAACACGTTGTAACTCGAAAAGATTTGGTGTGGCATGTACGTCTAAACGTGTAGCCTCAAAAGAGAACCCACAGGAGAATTTACTTTCGTCAAAATTTGTCAGAAAACCACTTATTAAGGAAATCCCGCATCATGCGAAACTATCTTGTTTTTCCTAAACAACACATTGGAACTCGAAAATCTTTGGTGTTGCGTGTATGTCTAAGCATGTAGCCTCAAAAGAGAACGCACAGGAGAGATTTCTCTCGAACGAGTATGTAAGAATACCACGTTATAAGGAAATACATTGTGGCAAATTAAAGATAAATACATTCCTTTTGGAAACACTTAAACTTCACAAGAAGATATAAAGCATCGTAAAAAATTAGCTTGTATCTCCTAAAGAACACGTTGTAACTCGAAAACATTTGGTGTGGCGTGTACGTCTAAACGTTTAGCCTCAAATGAAAACCCACAGGAGAATTTTATTTCCTCAAAATTTGTCAGGAAACCACGTTTTAAGGAATTCCCGCATCATGAGAAATTATCTTGTTTTTCCTAAACAACACCTTCTAACTCGAAATGCTTTGGTGTTGCGTGTATGTCTAAGCGTGTAGCCTCAAAAGAGAATGCACAGGAGAGTTTTCTCTCGAAAGAATATGTACGAATACCATGTTATAAGGAAATACAGTGGTGTAGAGTAAAGACAAATACGTACATATTGGAAACACTTTAGGAGAAGAAATAACGCATCGTACAAAATTAGCTTGTGTCTCCTAAACAACACGTTGTAACTCGAAAAGATTTGGTGTGGCGTATACGTCTAAACATGTAGCCTCAAAAGAGAACCCACAGGAGAATTTTCTTTCGTCAAAATTTGTCAGAAAACCAGGTTTTAAGGAAATCCCGCATTGTGCGCAATTATCTTGTTTTTCATAAACAAAACATTGTAACTCGAAAAGCTTTGGTGTTGGGTGTATGTGTAAGCGTGTAGCCTCAAAAGAGAATGCACAGGAGAGTTTTCTCTCGAAAGAATATGTAAGAATACCACGTTATAAGGAAATATATTGCTGCAGAGTAAAGACAAATACATACGTATTGGAAACATATTATGAGAAGAAATAATGCATGGTACAAAATTTGCTTGTATCTCCTAAACAACACGTGGTAACTCAAAAAGATTTGGTGTGGCGTGCACGTCTAAATGTGTAGCCTCAAAAGAGAACCCACAGGAGAATTTTCTTACGTCAAAATTTGTCAGAAAACCACTTTTTAAGGAAATCCCGCATCGTGGGAAATTATCTTGTTTTTCCTAATCAACACGTTGTAACTCGAAAAGCTTTGGTGGTGCGTGTATGTCTAAGCGTGTAGCCTCCAAAGAGAACCCAAGGGATAGTTTTCTCTCGAAAGAATATGTAAGAATACCACGTTATAAGGAAATACAGTGTTGCAGAGTATAGACAAATATGTACTTATTGGAAACACTTTACGAAAAGAAATAACGCATCATGCAAACTTAGCTTGTATCTCCTAAACAACACGTTGTAACTCGAAAAGATTTGGTGTGGCGTGAACGACTAAACGTGTAGCCTCAAAGGAGAACCCACAGGAGAGTTTTCTTTCGTCAAAATTTGTCAGAAAACCACGTTTTAAGGAAATCCTGCATCCTGCGAAATTATTTTGTTTTTCCTAAACAACATGTTGTAACTCGAAAAGCTTTGGTGTTGCGTATATGTCTAAGCGTGTAGCCTCAAAAGAGAACGCACAGGAGAGTTTTCTCCCGAAAGAATATGTAGGAATACCACGTTATAAGGAAATACAGTGTTGCAGAGTAAAGACAAATAAATACTTATTGGAAACACTTAAACTTTACGAGAAGAAATAAAACATAGTACAAAATTAGCTTGTATATCCTAAACAACACGTTATAACTCGAAAGGATTAGGTGTTGCGTGTATGTCTAAGCATGTAGCCTCAAAAGACAATGCACAGGAGAGTTTTCTCTCGAAAGAATATGTAAGAATACCATGTTATAAGGAAACATATTGCTGCAGAGTAAAGACAAATACATACGTTTTGGAAACACATTAAGAGAAGAAATAACGCATGGTACAAAATTAGCTTGTATCTCCGAAACAACACGTGGTAACTCAAAAATATTTGGTGTGGTGTGTACATCTAAACGTGTAGCCTCAAAAGAGAACCCACAGGAGAATTTTCTTACGTCAAAATTTGTCAGAAAACCACGTTTTAAGGAAATCCCACATCGTGCGAAATTATCTTGTTTTTCCTAATCAACACGTTGTAACTCGAAAAGCTTTGGTGGTGCGTGTATGTCTAAGCGTGTAGCCTCCAAAGAGAACGCACAGGATAGTTTTCTCTCGAAAGAATATGTAAGAATACCACGTTATAAGGAAATACAGTGTTGCAGAGTATAGACAAATATGTACTTATTGGAAACACTTTAGGAGAAGAAATAACGCATCATGTAAAATTAGCTTGTATCTCCTAAACAACACGTTGTAACTCGACAAGATTTGGTGTGGCATGTATGTCTAAACGTGTAGCCTCAAAAGAGAACCCACAGGAGAGTTTTCTTTCGTCAAAATTTGTCAGAAAACCACGTTTTAAGGAAATTATCTTGTTTATCCTAAACAACATGTTGTAACTCGAAAAGCTTTGGTGGTGCGTGTATGTCTAAGCGTGTAGCCTCAAGAGAGAACGCACAGGAGAGTTTTCTTCCGAAAGAATATGTAGGAATACCACGTTATAAGGAAATACAGTGTTGCAGAGTAAAGACAAATACATACTTATTGGAAACACTTAAGCTTTACGAGAAGAAATAACACATAGTACAAAATTAGCTTGTATATCCTAAACAACACGTTATAACTCGACAGGATTTGGTGTGGCGTGTACGACTAAACGTGTAGCCTCAAAAGAGAACCCACAGGAGAATTTTCTTTCGTCAAAATTTGTCAGAAAACCACGTTTTAAGGAAATCCCGCATCATGCGAAATTATCTTGTTTTTCCTAAACAACACGTTGTAACTCGAAAAGCTTTGGTGTTGGGTGAATGTCTAACCGTGTAGCCTCCAAAGAGAACGCACAGGAGAGTTTTCTCTCGAAAGAATATGTAAGAATATCACGTTATAAGGAAATACAGTGTGGCAGAGTAGAGGCAAGTACATACGTATTGGAAACACTTAAACTTTACGAGAAGAAATAATTCATCGTAAAAAAATTAGCTTGTATCTCCTAAACAACAAGCTGTAACTCAAAAAGATTTGGTGTGGCGTGTACGTCTAAAAGTGTAGCCTCAAAAGAGAACGCACAGGGGAGTTTTCTCCCGAAAGAATTTGTAGGAATACCACGTTATAAGGAAATACAGTGTTGCAGAGTAAAGACAAATACGTACTTATTGGAAACAGTTAAGCTTTACGAGAAGAAATAACACATAGTACAAAATTAGCTTGTATATCCTAAACAACAGGTTATAACTCGATAGGATTTGGTGTGGCGTGTACATCTAAACGTGTAGCCTCAAAAGAGAACCCACAGGAGAATTATCTTTCGTCAACACTTTTCAGAAAACCACGTTTTAAGGGATTCCCGCATCATGCGAAATTATCTTGTTTTTCCTAAACAACACGTTGTAACTCGAAAAGCTTTGGTGTTGCGTGAATGTCTAAGCGTGTAGCCTCCAAAGAGAACGCACAGGAGAGTTTTCTCTCGAAAGAATATGTAAGAATACCACGTTATAAGGAAATACAGTGTGGCAGAGTAAAGAAAATACGTAAGTAATGGGAGCACTTTATGAGAGAAATAACGCATCTTGCAATACTAGCTTGTATGTCCTAAACAACACGTTGTAACTCGAAAAGATTTGGTGTGGCGTGTACGTCTAAAAGTGTAGCCTCAAAAGAGAACCCACAGGAGAGTTTTCTTTCGTCAAAATTTGTTAGAAAACCACGTTTTTAGGAAATCCCTCATCGTGCGAAATTATCTTGTTTTTCCTAATCAACACGTTGTAACTCGAAAATCTTTGGTGGTGCTTGTATGTCTAAGCGTGTAGCCTCCAAAGAGAATGCACAGGATAGTTTTCTCTCGAAAGAATATGTAAGAATACCACGTTTTAAGGAAATACAGTGTTGCAGAATTTAGACAAATATGTACTTATTGGAAACACTTTAGGAGAAGAAATAACGCATCATGCAAAATTAGCTTGTATCTCCTAAACAACACGTTGTAACTCGACAAGGTTTGGTGTGGCGTGTATGTCTAAACGTGTAGCCTCAAAAGAGAACACACAGGAGAGTTTTCTTTCGTCAAAATTTGTCAGAAAACCACGTTTTAAGGAAATACCACATCGTGCCAAATTATCTTGTTTTTCCTAAACAACATGTAACTCGAAAAGCTTTGGTGGTGCGTGTATGTCTAAGCGTGTAGCCTCAAAAGAGAACGCACAGGAGAGTTTTCTTCCGAAAGAATATGTAGGAATACCACGTTATAAGGAAATACAGTGTTGCAGAGTAAAGACAAATGCATACTTATTGGAAACACTTAAGCTTTACGAGAAGAAATAACACATAGTAAAAATTAGTTTGTATACCCTAAACAACACGTTATAACTCGAAAGGATTTGGTGTGGCATGTACGTCTAAACGTGTAGCCTCAAAAGAGAACCCACAGGAGAATTTTCTTTCATCAAAATTTGTCAGAAAACCACGTTTTAAGGAAATCCCGCATCATGCGAAATTATCTTGTTTTTCCTAAAAAACACGTTGTAACTCGAAAAGCTTTGGTGTTGCGTAAATGTCTAAGCGTGTAGCCTCCAAAGAGAACGCACAGGAGAGTTTTCTCTCGAAAGAATATGTAAGAATGCCACGTTATAAGGAAATACAGTGTTGCAGAGTAGAGGCAAATATATACATATTGGAAACACTTAAACTTTACGAGAAGAAATAAATCATCGTAAAAAAATTAGCTTGTATCTCCTAAACAACAAGTTGTAACTCAAAAAGATTTGGTGTGGCGTGTACGTCTAAACGTGTAGCCTCAAAAGAGAACGCACAGGGGAGTTTTCTCGCGAAAGAATATGTAGGAATACCACGTTATAAGGAAATACAGTGTTGCAGAGTAAAGACAAATACATACTTATTGGAAACAGTTAAGCTTTACGAGAAGAAATAACACATAGTACAAAATTAGCTTGTATATCCTAAACAACAGGTTATAACTCGATAGGATTTGGTGTGGCGTGTACATCTAAACGTGTAGCCTCAAAAGAGAACCCACAGGAGAATTTTCTTTCGTCAACACTTTTCAGAAAACCACGTTTTAAGGGAATCCCGCATCATGCGAAATTATCTTGTTTTTCCTAAACAACACGTTGTAACTCGAAAAGCTTTGGTGTTGCGTGAATGTCTAAGCGTGTAGCCTCCAAAGAGAACGCACAGGAGAGTTTTCTCTCGAAAGAATATGTAAGAATACCACGTTATAAGGAAATACAGTGTGGCAGAGTAAAGAAAATACGTAAGTAATGGGAGCACTTTATGAGAGAAATAACGCATCTTGCAAAACTAGCTTGTATGTCCTAAACAACACGTTGTAACTCGAAAAGATTTGGTGTGGCGTGTACGTCTAAAAGTGTAGCCTCAAAAGAGAACCCACAGGAGAGTTTTCTTTCGTCAAAATTTGTTAGAAAACCACGTTTTTAGGAAATCCCCTCATCGTGCGAAATTATCTTGTTTTTCCTAATCAACACGTTGTAACTCGAAAATCTTTGGTGGTGCGTGTATGTCTAAGCGTGTAGCCTCCAAAGAGAATGCACAGGATAGTTTTCTCTCGAAAGAATATGTAAGAATACCACGTTATAAGGAAATACAGTGTTGCAAAATTTAGACAAATATGTACTTATTGGAAACACTTTAGGAGAAGAAATAACGCATCATGCAAAATTAGCTTGTATCTCCTAAACAACACGTTGTAACTCGACAAGATTTGGTGTGGCGTGTATATCTAAAGGTTGTAGCCTCAAAAGAGAACCCACAGGAGAGTTTTCTTTCATCAAAATTTGTCAGAAAACCACGTTTTAAGGAAATATCGCATCGTGCGAAATTATCTTGTTTTTCCTAAACAACATGTAACTCGAAAAGCTTTGGTGGTGCGTGTATGTCTAAGCGTGTAGCCTCAAAAGAGAACGCACAGGAGAGTTTTCTCCCGAAAGAATATGTAGGAATACCACGTTATAAGGAAATACAGTGTTGCAGAGTAAAGACAAATACATACTTATTGGAAACAGTTAAGCTTTACGAGAAGAAATAACACATAGTACAAAATTAGCTTGTATATCCTAAACAACAGGTTATAACTCGATAGGATTTGGTGTGGCGTGTACATCTAAACGTGTAGCCTCAAAAGAGACTCCACAGGAGAATTTTCTTTCGTCAACACTTTTCAGAAAACCACGTTTTAAGGGAATCCCGCATCATGCGAAATTATCTTGTTTTTCCTAAACAACACGTTGTAACTCGAAAAGCTTTGGTGTTGCGTGAATGTCTAAGCGTGTAGCCTCCAAAGAGAACGCACAGGAGAGTTTTCCCTCGAAAGAATATGTAAGAATATCACGTTATAAGGAAATACAGTGTTGCAGAGTAGAGGCAAATATATACATATTGGAAACACTTAAACTTTACGAGAAGAAGTAATTCATCGTTAAAAATTAGCTTGTATCTCCTAAACAACAAGTTGTAACTCAAAAAGATTTGGTGTGGCGTGTACGTCTAAAAGTGTAGCCTCAAAAGAGAACGCACGGGAGAGTTTTCTCCCGAAAGAAAAGTAGGAATACTACGTTATAAGGAAATACAGTGTTGCAGAGTAAAGACAAATACATACATATTGGAAACACTTAAGCTTTACGAGAAGAAATAACACATAGTACAAAATTAGCTTGTATATCCTAAACAACACGTTAGAACTCAAAAGGATTTGGTGGTGTGGCGTGTACGTCTAAACGTGAATCCTCAAAAGAGAACCCACAGGAGAATTTTCTTTCGTCAAATTTGTCAGAAAACAACGTTTTAAGGAAATCCCGCATCATGCGAAATTATCTTGTTTTTCCTAAACAACACGTTGTACCTCGAAAAGCTTTCGTGTTGCATGAATGTCTAAGTGTGTAGCCTCCAAAAGAACGCACAGGAGAGTTTTCTCTCGAAAGAATATGTAAGAATACCACGTTATAAGGAAATACAGTGTTGCAGAGTAGAGGCAAATACATACGTATTGGAAACACTTAAACTCTACGAGAAGAAATAATTCATTGTAAAAAAATTAGCTTGTATCTCCTAAACAACAAGTTGCAACTCAAAAAGATTTGGTGTGGCGTGTACGTCTAAACATGTAGCCTCAAAAGAGAACGCACGGGAGAGTTTTCTCCCGAAAGAAAAGTAGGAATACTACGTTATAAGGAAATACAGTGTTGCAGAGTAAAGACAAATACATACATATTGGAAACACTTAAGCTTTACGAGAAGAAATAACACATAGTACAAAATTAGCTTGTATATCCTAAACAACACGTTAGAACACAAAAGGATTTGGTGTGGCGTGTACGTCTAAACGTGAATCCTCAAAAGAGAACCCACAGGACAATTTTCTTTCGTCAAATTTGTCAGAAAACCACGTTTTAAGGAAATCCCGCATCATGCGAAATTATCTTGTTTTTCCTAAACAACACGTTGTACCTCGAAAACTTTCGTGTTGCGTGAATGTCTAAGTGTGTAGCCTCCAAAAAGAACGCACAGGAGACTTTTCTCTCGAAAGTATGTAAGAATACCACGTTATAAGGAAATACAGTGTTGCAGAGTAGAGGCAAATACATACGTATTGGAAACACTTAAACTTTACGAGAAGAAATAATTCATTGTAAAAAAATTAGCTTGTATCTCCTAAACAAAAAGTTGCAACTCAAAAAGATTTGGTGTGGCGTGTACGTCTAAACGTTTAGCCTCAAAAGAGAATCCACAGGAGAATTTTCTTTCGTCAAAATTTGTCAGAAAACCACGTTTTAAGGAAATCCCGCATCGTGAGAAATTATCTTGTTCTTCCTAAACAACACGTTGTAACTCGAAAAGCTTTGCTGTTGCGTGTATGTCTCAGCGTGTAGCCTCAAATGAGAACGCACAGGAGAGTTTTCTCTCGAAAAAATATGTAAGAATACCACGTTATAAGGAAATACAGTGTTGCAGAGTAAAGACAAATACTTATTGGAAAAACTTTATGAGAAGAAATAACGCATCGTACAAAATTAGCTTGTATCTCCTAAACAACACATTGTAACTCGAAAAGATTTGGTGTGGTGTGTACGTCTAAACGTGTAGCCTCAAAAGAGAACCCACAGGAGAATTTTTGTTCGTAAAATTTGTCAGAAATCCAAGTTTTAAGGAAATCACTCATCGTGCGTAATTATCTTGTTTTTCCTAAACAACACGTTGTAACTCGAAAAGCTTTGATGTTGCGTGTATGTCTAAGCGTGTAGCCTCAAAAGAGAACGCACAGGGGAGTTTTCTCTCGAAAGAACATGTAAGAATACCACATTATAAGGAAATACAGTTTTGCAGAGTAAAGACAAATACATATGTATTTGAAACACTCTATGAGAAGAAATAACGCATCATAAAAAATTAGTTTGTATCTCCTAAACAACACGTTGTAACTCGAAAAGATTTGGTGTGGCATGTACGTCTAAACGTTGTAGCCTCAAAAGAGAACCCACAGGAGAATTTACTTTCGTCAAAATTTGTCAGAAAACCACTTATTAAGGAAATCCCGCATCATGCGAAACTATCTTGTTTTTCCTAAACAACACATTGGAACTCGAAAATCTTTGGTGTTGCGTGTATGTCTAAGCATGTAGCCTCAAAAGAGAACGCACAGGAGAGATTTCTCTCGAACGAGTATGTAAGAATACCACGTTATAAGGAAATACATTGTGGCAAATTAAAGATAAATACATTCCTTTTGGAAACACTTAAACTTCACAAGAAGATATAAAGCATCGTAAAAAATTAGCTTGTATCTCCTAAAGAACACGTTGTAACTCGAAAACATTTGGTGTGGCGTGTACGTCTAAACGTTTAGCCTCAAATGAAAACCCACAGGAGAATTTTATTTCCTCAAAATTTGTCAGGAAACCACGTTTTAAGGAATTCCCGCATCATGAGAAATTATCTTGTTTTTCCTAAACAACACCTTCTAACTCGAAATGCTTTGGGTGTTGCGTGTATGTCTAAGCGTGTAGCCTCAAAAGAGAATGCACAGGAGAGTTTTCTCTCGAAAGAATATGTACGAATACCATGTTATAAGGAAATACAGTGGTGTAGAGTAAAGACAAATACGTACATATTGGAAACACTTTAGGAGAAGAAATAACGCATCGTACAAAATTAGCTTGTGTCTCCTAAACAACACGTTGTAACTCGAAAAGATTTGGTGTGGCGTATACGTCTAAACATGTAGCCTCAAAAGAGAACCCACAGGAGAATTTTCTTTCGTCAAAATTTGTCAGAAAACCAGGTTTTAAGGAAATCCCGCATTGTGCGCAATTATCTTGTTTTTCATAAACAAAACATTGTAACTCGAAAAGCTTTGGTGTTGGGTGTATGTGTAAGCGTGTAGCCTCAAAAGAGAATGCACAGGAGAGTTTTCTCTCGAAAGAATATGTAAGAATACCACGTTATAAGGAAATATATTGCTGCAGAGTAAAGACAAATACATACGTATTGGAAACATATTATGAGAAGAAATAATGCATGGTACAAAATTTGCTTGTATCTCCTAAACAACACGTGGTAACTCAAAAAGATTTGGTGTGGCGTGCACGTCTAAATGTGTAGCCTCAAAAGAGAACCCACAGGAGAATTTTCTTACGTCAAAATTTGTCAGAAAACCACTTTTTAAGGAAATCCCGCATCGTGGGAAATTATCTTGTTTTTTCCTAATCAACACGTTGTAACTCGAAAAGCTTTGGTGGTGCGTGTATGTCTAAGCGTGTAGCCTCCAAAGAGAACCCAAGGGATAGTTTTCTCTCGAAAGAATATGTAAGAATACCACGTTATAAGGAAATACAGTGTTGCAGAGTATAGACAAATATGTACTTATTGGAAACACTTTACGAAAAGAAATAACGCATCATGCAAACTTAGCTTGTATCTCCTAAACAACACGTTGTAACTTGAAAAGATTTGGTGTGGCATGAACGACTAAACGTGTAGCCTCAAAGGAGAACCCACAGGAGAGTTTTCTTTCGTCAAAATTTGTCAGAAAACCACGTTTTAAGGAAATCCTGCATCCTGCGAAATTATCTTGTTTTTCCTAAACAACATGTTGTAACTCGAAAAGCTTTGGTGTTGCGTATATGTCTAAGCGTGTAGCCTCAAAAGAGAACGCACAGGAGAGTTTTCTCCCGAAAGAATATGTAGGAATACCACGTTATAAGGAAATACAGTGTTGCAGAGTAAAGACAAATAAATACTTATTGGAAACACTTAAACTTTACGAGAAGAAATAAAACAAAGTACAAAATTAGCTTGTATATCCTAAACAACACGTTATAACTCGAAAGGATTAGGTGTTGCGTGTATGTCTAAGCATGTAGCCTCAAAAGACAATGCACAGGAGAGTTTTCTCTCGAAAGAATATGTAAGAATACCATGTTATAAGGAAACATATTGCTGCAGAGTAAAGACAAATACATACGTTTTGGAAACACATTAAGAGAAGAAATAACGCATGGTACAAAATTAGCTTGTATCTCCGAAACAACACGTGGTAACTCAAAAATATTTGGGTGTGGTGGTGGTACATCTAAACGTGTAGCCTCAAAAGAGAACCCACAGGAGAATTTTCTTACGTCAAAATTTGTCAGAAAACCACGTTTTAAGGAAATCCCACATCGTGCGAAATTATCTTGTTTTTCCTAATCAACACGTTGTAACTCGAAAAGCTTTGGTGGTGCGTGTATGTCTAAGCGTGTAGCCTCCAAAGAGAACGCACAGGATAGTTTTCTCTCGAAAGAATATGTAAGAATACCACGTTATAAGGAAATACAGTGTTGCAGAGTATAGACAAATATGTACTTATTGGAAACACTTTAGGAGAAGAAATAACGCATCATGTAAAATTAGCTTGTATCTCCTAAACAACACGTTGTAACTCGACAAGATTTGGTGTGGCATGTATGTCTAAACGTGTAGCCTCAAAAGAGAACCCACAGGAGAGTTTTCTTTCGTCAAAATTTGTCAGAAAACCACGTTTTAAGGAAATTATCTTGTTTATCCTAAACAACATGTTGTAACTCGAAAAGCTTTG